>NW_024086751.1:0-38587 GCF_009730915.1 Dioscorea cayenensis subsp. rotundata
AAGAAAGGATGATGAATCTAGGAGCTAGCTGACACATCCGAATATGCGTGCGTGAACCGCAAGTGTACGGGTGTCGGTAATAATTACTCCGATGAGTCGGGTAGTCGAATCCACGTGGAACGGAAGTACTAGTAATAACCACTTCTCGATTATCTAGTCGGAATCGAGTTAATATAATGGAGTGAACTAATTGCAAGCAAAAGCAAACGAGTATGCAAGAAATAAAGTAGGAGAGTCTCAATCACTAAGGATGAGGTATTCGGCAATGATCCCCCTAAGATCTTCTTTAAAGCTCAAGATTCACTAAATGCTCTAGAATCGAGTCTAATGAGTCGAGGTAGTCCAACAATAACCAATCCTTGTCTCCAAGCAAAAGGCACTAGTCCCCTACAAGGTCCCGGTGGAGAAATCGACCAATCTCAACACTTCACACCCCATATGACCGCAATATGCTCTAAGGAAACCTAAGAGTGAAACCGATTCCTAAATGTAGATCCAACCCTAATTCCCGGTGAAGGATCCTAACCCCTACAAGGTCCCGCGGAGAAATCGAGCAATCTCACGCCTTACACCAAATATGGTTGCAAAAGAGAATATGGAATACGGAGATAGAAACACTCAATCGAAAGGGAAAGGGGACATTCCTCCATCTCAAGGCTCACCCTCTCAACCCCTCTTTAATCTTGGAAATCTAACTCTAATGGAGACTTCACATTAAAGTATTAAATCATGCAATGTAATCAACCACAAGGATTAACAACACTAGCAAGCAATTAAATCACAAGATTAAAAACTCAAGACAACTCGGATTAACTAGAAACATTAAGAGAATCAATCCAAAAATATAAATCTTAGGGTTCACATGCCCAAATACCTACTAGGGTTTAGCCCTCCATGGGCCTAGTTACAAAAAACAATAATCAATACAATGAAAAGCAATAAAACCCATAGAGAAAACCCCCTCGAATTCGCGCAAATTGGCCTTGATTGGTAGTTCTCCGTCTTGAAGGGTTCCTCTCGAGCTAGGTCGCCAATGGCTCCCCTAAGGTGCTATGACGTCGAAGGAACCTATCAAAGTTGGTGAAGAACTCCCTCTCAATTGGCGAAGACCTTCTCCCTCAAACCCCTAGCCGTCTCTCTCTCAATGTCTATGCTCAAAGCTCCGCAAAAAGTCCTCTTAGAATCGGCCAAAAGGTGTATTTATAGTCTCACAACGCGTCTGTCATGTGCCCCCACGCGCCCGCGTGGGCTGCAGGAATTTCCACGCGGTCGCTGGAATTTCCTCGCGGGCGCGTGAATGCGACTCGTCATGCACATGCTGCACTACGGTGATTCGGCTACAGTATTTTTGCTGCACAACAATAAACATTCTCCTCTTAAGGCCACACGATCGGGCACACGATCATATGGTAGGCTATCCGGCTTTTCCTTCATCAATGCGTCTTGAAAGGTCTTGAAATCTTTACAAAGAGGAGGAATGTGGAGACATGGCTGCCTTTGTGCCCTTCCATTAATAACTTGGCTTGCAAAAACTATGGAAGTTGGCACACATCTCCTCATACACGAACTCCCTCTTGTGTCTTCCAACTTGATTTGTACAAGAACTCCCAATATTATGCCATAATAGCCTATCTTCGCTCCCTTTTGAAATCCCAATGTCTTCACAACCTATATGCATAAAAGAACACCCAATACACGAAATGAGACATAAACCGTATAAAATATGATGCTCAATGTATGTAAAACATGCATAAAAACATGTTCACTCAAGCACTTATCACTAGCTTAGTGATAAGGAGGAAAGATCATCCGAAGTTCACCATCTTCTCCAAAGGAAAACCAAGGAAATAATAGGTAAGAGAGGAGAATGGGAATAAAATCTAGGGAGAAGAAGGAAAGGGCTGAAGTTGTTAATAAATTCTCGTGTGCTACAGTACCCCAGCTATGGTGCCAAAAAAACCTATAATGATGGGATGAAAAATCTACAGTAACTGGCTAGCTATAGCTATAGTACAAACTGGTTATAATACTACCATTCTTCTAGCTTTAGTAGCCCTGAGGGAATCCCCATCCATGACCGTCTTTCCTCCTATATTTTTTACCCAATAACCTTAGTGTGTAGACACTTTCCTCTAGCTCTTTTTAGGTTCTTTATTATTTTAGTACACTTGCACTTGAAGTTATATGTTAAACAACAAGTGAAAAAGGAAATAAGGATAGCTCATTGGCCCATTTAATGTGATGTCTATGTTACAGACAGGGTATTACTTGATGGCGGCTGGCACTTGTAGGTGAACCATCAAGATTTTGGGGCCGTTGCTGAGGACCAAAAAGGAATACTCGGAAAACTTGTAACTTGTTGATTTAGCAAATTTTCTTGTTTTTTTTTCTTTGTTGTGTATATATTTATTCTTTTGCCGGACGAGAAATCAGAGAAACAGGGAATCCACACAGGCGTGTGAAAATTATCCACGCCCGTGTGGAAATTCCACACAGGTGCGTGTAGCGTCCACGCCCGTGGAGTTGCCCGATTCCAGCCCTATTTAAAGCCGATTCAGCCCCGACTTTGGTATTATTTTCTCCATCTTTTCTGCAACTTGTGAGATGGCTTCGGCTAGGGTTTCGAGGGGTGTTGGCCAAGGTTTTGGATAGGTTCTACGTCTCCGACATCGTGATTCCATTAGGAAGAAGGTTGGTAGTGGAGCTCGATCGAGGCGCATCCTATACCGGACGTAAGGAAACTCTTGGACGACTTTAGTAGAGGACTTTCCACAAGACCATCGACTACCCGACCATCGAGGGGAATTTCTTTTATGGATTCATTGCATTTACATTCGATTTCTTTTGATTGTACTTAGCTCCATGGAGAGCTAAACCACTAGTGGGTACTTGGGTGATTGTGAACCCTAGGATGTATTTGTTTCATTGAACTTCTTTATTATGCTTCCATTAAATTGATGTTTATTGTGAGTTCCAAGATTGAATGCTCGATTAGGGATGAACATCTCCCCAGAGTGACACTAGGGTTGAGAGTTCTTGTTGGTAACCTTGTGAGTGAGTGACACACCACGAGCGTTAGACAAAGCTAGGTTGGAGAGGGTTGAGAGGGTGAGTCGAGAGGTACAGGAGCTGTCCCTTTTCCCTCCGACGTGATAGATTCTACCTCCATTCCTCGAGTTCTTTATGGCCATAATATAGTGAATGGTCTAAGGGATGAACCTCCGCTAGGGCCTAGTTGCGCGTGCAATGTAGTGAAGCGTTGAGGTGATCTTAGTATCTAGGGCTTAATTGTGGCTAGGGACCTTCCGCCTGGACCAAAGTGTTAGGTCTAAATCTAGGAAGAGATTTATCACTTGGAATCCCTAGAGCTCATTGCAACTCTATGCGAGTGTGAGGTATTGAGATTGTTCGATTTCTCCTCTGGGACATGTATAGAGTTAGGCATAGTTGACTTTAGATTTGGGACTATGTATGTAAGGATTTCCACGACTCACCACTGCATCGATTAGGAAGCATAATAGAGGGTTCTTGCACTTGAAACGATTATCCTAGGTGAAGCATTATCCGAGTACCACATCTTTATCGATTGCCTTGCCTCCTCCTTACTTTTGCTCTCTTACTTGTTGCTTTTAATTCCTGAGAATTGAATCATTATCACACTTATCATTGTTGATACTCCACATAGCTAAGAATTGAATTAAGTGTCTTTACTCCCCTACTCCCCGTGGATTCGACCCCGCTCACCGTGGATTATTACTCGACAAAACCCATGCACTTGTGGATATAAGCAAGGGGACCTTGTCACTCATGCCCACCTATCCCGTTTCCTCCAAATTTGCTCCGCCTTCAAGATTAATTCTATCTCAAATGATCCAATCAAGCTAAGCTTATTTCCATTCAATATATGGGGCAGAGCATGCTGATGGCTTGTTTCATTGGCTCCCTGATTGATTACTACATGGAAGAAAATGGTTGAAAATTTCCATACAAGATATTTTCCACCGAAAAAAGCTACAAGATTGAGATAATAGATTTCAGCTATCAGAAAAGGGGATTTAGAGACTCAATTTAAGACCCATGAAAAGTTTAAGGACCTTTTGATAAAATGCCCTCATCATGGTTTCTCTTCGTGGATGAGAGTACATTTACTTTATAATGGATTAGATTATCAAATTTGGTAACTCATTGATTATGCGTAGGGGTTCTTTGAGCAATAAGTATCCAAAGGATGCCGAGAAATTGTTTGAAGACATGGTAGAACATAGTTGAAATGTGTTTTGGAACAAATCTAATGCAAAAAAAGAGTTGAAATGTGAATTACAATCAAAGCACGTACATCAAGCACGCCCTATACTCTGCCCATGCACTTTTATATGAGCTTTTAGCACAAGAAGAGCATCGCTTTGGGGCTCCAAGCATGGTCGTGCTAGGGATGCATAATGAGTGCCTTTCATAACGATATTTTATATACCCTACTATGTATTTTACTTTTCTTTTTATCATGTTTTTGTGATAAACCGATGCTACTTGAGGTATGTTAGCTAAATGTTGTGAATAATTGGGTTTCTGACCAAAAGGAGTGAAAATAGACTAATTATGTGGTAAAACAAGATTGGAATACATGCTTCAAGAAAATCAGGGTCTGAACCACACCTGTGCTTCGAAGCATGGTCAAAAGCATGGGCATGATGAGCCCGGTGCAATTCACTAGAGCCTACACATAATTAAGAAGCATACTTTTATTATCGATAGCACCATCGCACAAAGGGGCACGGGTTGGGAAGCACGAGCGTGCTTTACCACTATGTGTTTTTTTCTTAAAAACCCTTTGGAAATATAAGCATGTTCACATTTCTCCTTCCACGAGGGTGCTCTTTAAGCACAGTCATAAGCATGAGTGATTTTGGGCTAGTGAGGTTTATTGGAATCACGTTGAAGATCATTTCCCAACATCTGGAGCCAAGCACGATCATCAGCACCCCCATCGCATGGGTGTGCTTTCTTTGGAAAACGGTTATGACAACGCCCCTTGCCTATGTCCCGGAAGTGCACGGGTTTGTCGAAGTAATAAATCCCAGATGAGTGGTTATTGTATCCACAGGGAGTAGGGAATAAAGACATTTTAATTGTTTCTTAACAAAGTGAAGAGTGAATAATAGTTGCATGACAAGATGTTATGTAACAAAAGTAAAAGAGACATGAAAAAGAGCACAAGTATAGGAGAGGTAAAGCAATCGTTATAAATGGGGTACCTAGATATTCTTTCGCCTAGGACAATCGTTTCAAGTGCAAAACCCTCTATTATGCTTTCTAACTAATGCATTAATGAGTCATGGAGATCCTTTAATACATGGTCCCAAATCTAAGGTAAACCATGCCTAACTCTATACATGTCCCGGAGGAGAAATTGAACAGTCTCAACCTCGCAGTCGGATAGAATCGCAATGAGTTCTAGGAATTCTAAGTGATAAATCCTCTTCCTAGATGTAAACCCTAACCCCTTTGGTCCAGTGGAAGGTCCCTAGTCACAATTAAGCCCCTAGGTGCTAAAATCACTTCAACGATTCACCCGCTGCTCTCTACAACTAAGACCCAGCGGAAGGTCATCCCTTAGCACATTCACTCTCCTATGACCGCAAATAACTTGAGGAAAGTGGAGGTAGGATAAATCACACCGGAGGGGAAAGGGAAGGCTCTGCTACATCTCGACTCATCCTCTCAACCCTCTCCAATCTAGTCTTGTCTAACTCTCGTGGTGTATCACTCACTCACAAGGATTACAAAGGTGAACTCTCAACCCTAGTATCACTCTAAGAGAACATTTAATCAATCAAGTATTCAAGATTGGACCTTAAATAAAACATCAATTAATGAAAGCATAATAACAAGGTTTAATGAAACAAATGCATCCTAGGGTTCACAAATCCAAGTACCCACTAGGGCGTTTAGCTCTCCATGGAGCTAGTTACAATCAAAGAAATGGAATGTAAAAACAAGTAATCCATAGAAACACCCTCGATAGTCATCACGATGGTCTTGTGGAGAAGCCTCTACTCATCCAAAGGTCCCTTTGTCCGGACTAGGTTACACCTCGCCGGATCGGTGCCGACGAAAGCTCTCCCACTAACCTTCTTCCTAACGGAGCATGATGTCAGGGCCTTAGAACCTCTCCTAATCCCTAGCCAATACCTCTCCAAACCCTAGCCGCCATCCTCTCTCAAGTTTGGGAAAAGATGGAGAAAAGAATGCTAAAATTGGGGCTGAAATCAGCCTTAAATAGGGCTAGAATCAGGAATCCACACGCCCCTATGGGTTCACCACACGGCCCGTGGAATTAACGCACATCTCTGGAAATCACTTTTCTCGGCCGCTTGTCAACAGTACCTGCTACAATACTGGCCTGAAATACTCCAGAATCCATGTTCTCATCGAGGTAACATAAACGGGCACATGTTTACGTCGTAGATCGCTTTGCTCTTTCAATAAATAGCTACATTGGTGGAGATCTTGCTATACATGCACAAGCCCGAATACTCGAATAAGACTGCCTTTGTGCCCCTCCAAATCATTGTGCTAACTTGAATACGAGGAGGTTGGCACATATTCTCACATCTTGAGCCTGACTTATGTCTTCGCGTTTGATCCTTCTCAAGATTTCCTCCAAATGGTGTATTCACGATCTACATTGGCTTCTTTTCTCTACAAGCACTTATCAAACTCCCTCACACTTAAGCTTTTGCTTGTCCTCAAGCAAAAATTAAAACATTAAGGAATAGATGAATGAAATATAGGAAGTGCTTGGCCTTAGGTTCACCAAAGCATACAAAGATAGCATTCTACAAGTAAGGGAAGTTTCAACATTAAATACGAAAAATCAATACTCTAGGCAAAAATTTGAATAGAAAAGGACAACAAACCTGAAATCGTGTAAATGTGTGTAAACTCACTCAAGTCAACCCAAGATATACTCCTCAAAGTTCTAAGTAAAAGGGACTTATTTATCTACAAAAAGTAATGAAAATTTGAAAAGATGGTAGTGGCTTCACATATCCTCTAAGGTAGCCCTTTCCAAAGCGGCTGCTAAGGTAGCTTTCACACTTTCGAGGTGGTAGCTCTTTCTACCAGGGTGGTAGCTTTCACTCATCCCATGAGATAGCTCTTTCTCTCATTATGGCATAACTAGTATTTGACTTATGAGAGTAGCTTCATACCCATAGGTGGTAGCTCTTTCCACCCAACAAGCACAACTAAACAATGAAACTATTTTTGTTCTTTCTTTACATTTTTCCATTTTGTTTGAAAATTCACAAAAGACACAACTATAACTAGTACCTTTAACATCAAACTTGAGTTTCTAAAAGATTTTAAAGAGTGAGTAGTGCAACAAGTGTGAATCGGGTAAAAATTCCTAGAAATTCAAGTAAAAACTAGAGCATGAGAACATTCAATGTTAAAAATTCTCCTAAACTCAAGAATAAAATCATTGCAACTAAGGTGAACTGCCATTGGTTATGTGAGCATGTATAACAATCAAACTAATATAAAAGCTATGTGCACTATGAAATTCCCCCCACACTTAAGTTGTACATTGTCCCCAATGTACACATGCAAGCTCACTCATAATATATATCAATCAAGAACATATGTGGGAGAAGCAATCAAAACAATACTCCCCTAACTCCTAGTGTTGCATTTGATGGAGCTAAATCCTTGGGAGTGATGTTCCATCTGGTTGTGAAGCACATATGGCCAAGTGCCTAAGCACCTTAGCCATGTCCATGACAAGCTCTCAATTCCTATACTGACAAAATCATATGTACTCATACACGAGGGGGTTCAATGAAGCTTAATAAAACAAAAACAACTCGAGTATATAAAAGATAAGGTAATGAGTACAACTCAAGATAACAAAACAAGAATAAACCTTAGAAGGAAAGTCCTTTTCGAGTATACAAGTCCAAAATAAAATACAGAAGTAATAAAAATGATGAATAATAAAGTCAATTGTCGGTGTCATCCACTGTTGGCTCTATTGGTGCTGCGGGTGCTGAATCAAAGGGTGCCGGTGGAGGTGGTGATGGTGATGCCAAAGGAGCCTGAGGAATCGGTGGTCGCAGAACAAACGATGAGGCAGCGTCTCGCTCAAGGATCTACTGTAACGCATCGAAACGTGCTATGAACTCTGTGTACTGAGTAGCCTGTGTCGCTCGGGCCTCTGCTATTTCTACTTGGACATTAGTAATCTCGGTCCGTAGCACCCCTACAGTACTCTCGAGCTTCTCAAAATGATCATGGGCTTGAGAAGGTAAAAACATGCGCACCTGGGGCGGCTCCTGTACTGCAGGAGGTGCCTCGGTCTCCATTTGTGTCAGCTGAGGTTCGGGATCAGGTTGAGAAGCCTCGACATCATTGTCATCTCCCTCTGCTACCTCGGGGGTAGGTGTAATCAATGCATAAACTCTGGACTGGACCTTGCGAACCATCCTCATCAATATCAACGTCTCTATGCCCAGGGAGTGGGTACAGTCATCTTCTCAGCCCCTCTTATCACTTCAATAGACACATACGAACGACTATCCTCGTAATGTAGGGACCAGAGAATAGGGTACCAATCTTGGCATACTGTCCGTGATGTCGAAGATACTCTGCAAGAATATGTCCCAGATGTATCAGTATGATCTATACCATCGAATATAATTATAATAGCTCCTATCGGCTGAGAACACCAGTACTATCGCCATGCCTATTCACTAACCTGCTCAGAACGGCATGAATACATCTGTAGCTTGGTTGCGACAGGCAGGTGGCCTTAGAAACCCCAGGCTCATACTGCCCTTGTCCACACAACGCAGTGTTGGCACCCTGCAGTGCCAAACTCCCTGGATAATCCTTGGGCAACTGCTTATTCTCCTCTGTCTCTGTGTATGCTATATCATATAGTTCCATCAAGATAGAAACTTGAGTCACGCTCAAGCTATGATACTGTCCGAGGGCTCGAAACTGTATAGCACCGATACTGTCAAAAGTAGGATACGAGCAATCGAACTTGAATGATGCTAGGACCTCGAGCATAAATGTGCGGATGGCGGGCACTCTAATTGACAATAAACAGCCCCAGCTGCCAACGGCCAGCATGTCTTGTATCTCCTCCACCATACACCTGCCATCTGAATCTCCCACAAAGCGTCGATGTTGGGAAAATGTGTCTGACCAAATCGTAGCCTTGACAACCTCTCAAAGCGAGCCTGATGTTCGAGAATAAGGAAATCCATCTCGTCGGGCTCAAGAGATGACTCTCAGATCTGCTTACCATCCTGCTTCTTTGACCGGGAGGCCATAACTGCAAGAATAATAAAAGAAATCATTCAAATTTCCTTAAAGGAATATTGCTATAGAAATCCACAAGGTCGTGTGCAATTTCCACACGCCCGTGGTGATCCACAAGGTGTGAAAACCGCACGGAAACCCCTCAAAAATCTAAGAAAACACCATTTAATTGTTTATAACTTTGTTCTAAGCATGCAATACCCCTTTAATTTTGGAAACGAAGCAATATTAACTAGTTTCATCGATTAAAATCAAGAATTGTTGACGAAAAGAAAGAAATATGGCTTACCGATGAGTTGAACTTGAAAACTTTGATACAGCCAGAAAACCAAGTTAAAATCCCTCCAAATGGGTAGCACGAAGTCGGTAAGGAGTGCGTGTGTGCTCTCAGATGACTGAGGATTGTGAAAATGAAGAGAAATAATGAGACTTTAAAAAGATCTCGTGCCTCTTAACATTCTATTCATCCGCACAGGCGTGCGGAAATTACACACGCGCCTGTGCCTCCGAAGAAGAGAGCCACGGGGGTAGACGCACGCCCCTATGCACTCTCAGGAAAACACACCTTTGTCACTGAATGCAACCGCACAGGCATATCAAAATTATCCACGCCCGTGCGCCCGACTCACAGGGGCAGACGCACGCCCCTATGGCTTCTCTGTCCAACCGAGCAGAATCGCTAAGTGTTTTGCACGCCCGTGAGAAAATTCCGCACGAACCTGGACATTCACAGATCCAACTCACAAGGGCAAGCACACGCACCTATGTCTTCTCGGGATAGAGGACAGCTCTTGTGCAGAGATTCACATGGGTGTGCAGGAAGTATCCATGCCTATGTGTTTGTCACAGGTTCGCCCATAGGGTCGAGTCCACGTCCCTGTGTGCTCTAGGGAAAAATTGCTATGTCTTGCAGGAAACACATGCCCATTAGGAAATTACCCACAGGAGTGCGGAAATCACAAGGTCGCTCACAGGGGTGTGTCCACGACTCTGTGTCTTCTCTAGACGAGCTCGCAATGTAAATCCACGGGCGTGCAGAATTTCCACATGCCCATGAGTTTTCTCTGGATGCCTTAGAAAACTCTTTAGGCTCTGCAGAAAATTTCTAAACATATATACACACTTAGAGCCTGCCCTATTTTGCAAAATACGCCAGCAAAAAACATGAAAAACTAGGTCGAGTGACCAAAACTTCGCCATATTCACGTGAAAACATATGATGACATTAAGAATCCACAATAAAATCACAACAAAAACAACTATGATCAAGGCACCAACACTCAACACTTTATTCATGCAAACACTATACTAACAACTAAGAAAATAGTAATCACTTGGGTTGCCTCCCAAGAAGCTCTTGTTTAACGTCACTAAGCTTGACGTACATTGCCTTACCTCACGGGGTTTCATAGATGAAGGTTGCCCTCTTACCCATAGCTTGAAAGCATGAAGAGCAAAGTCTCTTAAAGGTAGAGGGATAGTTATCTGGCTTCGCACTCACCCTAGCAATAGTTTCATCCAACTTGTTCGGTTCTCGACATCCCCCAATAGCCTTGGGGCATTTCCGATGGCGTCTCCTCGCCCTCTTCATCTTTCGGAGTACCTTTGTCATGATCCTCGGAGTAGATGGTACTAGTTCCTCCAGACAAAGCATCATTACTTCTCTATTGTCCACCACTTAGTCGAACAAACCCTCGTACGGGTCCAGATTGAACATTTCCTGCATGTATTCATCAATAATCTCATCAGTAGTGTCTAGAAAATATAAAGTATTGTCGAAGTCGAGAGAATGTCGCATGGCTTCGGAGAGGCAGTATGTGAGCTTATCATCTCCAACCCTCAGTGTCAACTCCCCGCCGTCCATGTCGATCAATGCCTTGGAAGTGCTCAAGAATGGCCTCCCAAGTATCAAAGGTATATCCGCATCCTCATCGACATCCAACATTACAAAGTCTACAGGAAATATGTACTTGTCCACCTTGACAAGCATCGCCTTCAATGATGCCCCCGATATTTCACTGCTTTGGTCCGCTTAATTGCAATGTCATCCGAGTGGGCCTAGGCTCTCCCAAGCCTAGCTTCTAAAAGAAAGTATATGGCATGACATTCATATTGGCCCTGAGTCCGCCAATGCCATTTCTTTACCCAAATTGCTAATGTTGCACAGAAGATAAAGCTTCCTGGGACTTTCTTCTTGTCCGGCATATTCTTTTGCAAGGCCGCCAAGCAAGAAGCATCTAGAATCATAGAGGTACTCTCCTCCAACTTTCTCTTGTTGGCCAACAAGTCCTTCAAGAATTTTGCATACTTAGGCATTTGGGACAATGCCTCAACAAAAAGGAATATTGATGTGGAGTTGTTTAACAAACTCAAAAACTTCTTGTACTATTCATTCCCTTAGTCATTCTTCAATCTAGAGGGATAAGGGATTCTTGGCTTGAAAGGTGGAGATGCCACCTCCTTTTCTTTGCTAGCTCCCTCCTCAACCTCTATGACCTCGGGTGCGTTTACATTGGGCTTCTATCTCGGAAGCCTACCCTCAACCTCATGACCACTTCTCAAAGTGATCGCCTTCATATGCTCTCTAGAATTGGTTTCGGTATTACTTGGTAAGCTTCCTTATGGCCTTCCCGATAGAGACTTCACAATTTGCACCACTTAATTCTCAAGATTCTGCAAAGAAGCGGTGTGGTTGCGAAGTATAGCCTCAACTGATTAAAACCTTGTATCTGACAATTGCACAAACCTATTCAAGGCTTTCTCTAAATCGGTCATTCAGGTTTCCAAGCCTGAAACTCGGTTCTCCATGTTTAGGGCTTCTTGTTGTTGTAATCTCGGTTGTGCCATGGACTTTTGTGGTCCTTGGTTGATCCACGAAAAATTGGGATGACTCATTGACAAGTTCCCCTTGCTTATATCCCGCAAGTGCATGGGCTTGTCGAAGTAATAATCCCGGGTGAGCGGGGTTGAATCCACAGGGAGTAGGGAGTGAAAATACTTAATTTGATTCATAGCTATGTGGAAGATCAATTGTGATAGGTGTGAAATTGTTTCAATTCTCAACAATAAAATCAACAAGTGAAAGAGCAAAAGTAAGAAGAGGGTAAGGCAATCGATAAAGATGGGGTACTCGGATAATGCTTCACCTAGGATAATCGCTTCAAGTACAAGAACTCTCTATTATGCTTCCTAATCAATGCAGTGGTGAGTCGTGGAAATCCTTACATACATAGTCCCAAATCTAAGGTCAACTATGCCTAACTCTATACATGTCCCGAAGGAGAAATCGAATAATCTCAACACCTCGCACTCGCATAGAGTTGCAATGAACTCTAGGGATTCCAAGTGATAAATCGCTTCCTAATTATAGACCTAACCCTTTGGTCTAGGTGGAAGGTCCCTAGCCACAATTAAGCCCTAGATACCAAGATCCCCTCAACGCTTCACTCCATTGCACGCGCAACTAGGCCCCAGTGGAGGTTCATCCCTTAGACCATTCACTCTATTATGGCCGCAAAGAACTCAAGGAATGGAGGTAGAATCTATCACGTCGGAGTGGAAAGGGGGCGCTCCTGTACCTCTCGACTCACCCTCTCAATCCTCTCCAACCTAGCATTGTCTAACGATCGTGGTGTGTCACTCACTCACAAGGTTACCAACAAGAACTCTCAACCCTAGTGTCACTCTAGGGGAAATGTTCATACAATCAAGGATTCAAGGTTGAAACTCACAATAAACATCAATTTATTGAAAGCATAATAAAGAAGTTCAATGAAACGAATACATCCTAGGGTTCACAATCATCCAAGTATCCACTAGGGGTTTAGCTCTCCATGGAGCTTAATACAATCAAAGAAATCGAATGTAAAAGCAATGAATCCATAAAGAAACCCCCTCGATGGTCGTGTCGATGATCTTGTGGAGAATCCTCTACTCGTCGTCCAAAGATTCCTTCGTCCGATATAGGATACGCCTCGATCGAAGCTCCCCTACCAACCTTCTTCCTAATGGAATCACGATGTCAGAGCCGTAGAACTTCTCTAAAACCTTGGCCAATACCCCTCAAAACCCTAGCCGAAGTCCTCTCACAAGTAGGGGAAAATATGGAGAAAAGAAAACCAAAATCGGGGCTGAAATCGGCTTTAAATAGGGCTGGAATCGGGTGACTACGCTGGCGTGTATGATGTCACACACCCCTGTGGAATTTCCACACGGGTGTGGATAATTTCCACATGCCCATGTGGATTCTCTGTTTCTCTGATTTCTCGGCTGGGCTGCTACAGTACTTGCTACATTACTATGCCGGAAATACTCCCGAATTCCATACTTTCATTGGGATAACGCAAACGGGCACACGTTTACGTCGTGAATCACTTGCCTCTTCAATGATGTGCACATTGGTGGATCTCTTGTTCTTATATGTATAAATCAGAATGTTCGAGTGTGACTGCCTTTGTGCCCCTCCAAATGAATGTGCTCACTTGAATACGAGGAGGTTGGCATACACTCTAGCATCTCACACCTGACCTATGTCTTCGCGTTTGGACCTTAGCAAGATCTCCTCCAAAATATGTGCATTATGATCCACATTGCCTATTTCCTTCATACTCGGCCTCACAACCCTACCTGCATAAAAGTAACATAAAAACACACATATTAATGTAAAAACCTGAGAAAAGTAATGCTCAACATAAGGAATGAACACATTACATTCATATCGCACAAGTACTTATCAAACTCCCCCACACTTAAGCTTTTGTTTGTCCTCAAGCAAACATTAAAACATTCTATGCATTGATGAAGAAAATATTGAAAGTGCTTGGCCTTAGGTTCACCAAGGTATACAAAGAAAATATTCTACAAGTAAGGAAAATTTCAACACTAAATATGAAAAATCAATGCTCTAGCTAAAAACTTGAATCAAAAAGGACAACAAACCCTAATTTCATGTATGTGTGTGAACTTACTCAAAACAACCCAAGGTATACTCCTCAAAGTTCTAAGTAAAAGGGACTTATTTATCTACAAAACTGACAAAAATTTAAAAGATGGTAGTAGCTTCACACATCCTCTAAGGTAGCCCTTTCCAAAGCGGCTGCTAAGGTGGCTTTTACACTTTCGAGGTGGTAGCTCTTTCTACCTGAGTGGTAGCTTCACTCATCCTATGAGATAGCTCTTTCTTTCATTAGGGCATAACTAGTCTCCGACTTGTGAGAGTAGCTTCATACTTCATAGGTGGTAGCTCTTTCCACCCAACAAACACAAATAAACAATAAAACTATTTTGTTCCTTCTTTTCATTTTCAAAAAATATATATATATATATTTTTGAGTTTAGCAGAAGAAAATAAACCTAACTAGTCCCTTTAACATCTAACATGAGTTTCAAATAGAGTTCAAAGAGTGAGTAGTGCACTAAGTGTAAATCGGGCAAAAATTCCTAAAAATTCAAACAAGAACTAGAGTATGAAAACATTCAATGTTAACAATTCTCCTAGACTTAAGAATACAATCATTGCAACTACGGTGAACCGCCATTGGCTATGTGAGCATATATCCATCAAGAACAATAGAAAAGATGTGCGCATTATGAAACTCCCCCCCACACTTAAGTTGTACATTGTCCTCAATGTACACATGCAAGCTCACTCAAAATATATGATTCAAAAATAGATGTGGGAGAAACAATCAAAACAATACTCCCCTGACTCCTAGTGTTGCGTTTGATGAAGCTAATTCATTGGGAGTAGTGTTCCAACGGGTTGTGAAGCTCGCACGGCCAAGTGCCAAAGCACCTTGGCCGTACCCATGACTAAGTCTCAATTTCCAAGAAGACAAGACAATCTGCATGCACACACGGGGGGATTCAGTGAAGCTCAAGAAAAACAAAAATAACTCGAGTGTATAAAAGATGAAGCAATGAATACAACTCGATAATGCAAAATAACATAAACTCAGAAGGAAAAATCCTTTCTGAGTGAACAAGTCTAAAAACAAGAAAATAAGATAAAGTAAAATGCTTGAAAGTAAAAGGAAGGTCAAGTGTCAAAGTCGCTCTCACTCTCCGCTGCTGCTGCTGCTGAAGTGGAAGCATATAGTGGGTCCTCTGGTGTTGGGGTCGAGGATGGAGGTGCTGGAGGTACTGGCGGTGCCTGCTGAGTCCTCGGCTACAGGACGGATGATGAGGCAACGTCTCTCTCTAGGATCTGCTGTAATATATCGAAACGCGCCATGAACTCTGTGTACTGAGTGGCCTGCGTAGCCCTAATCTCAGCAACCTCGGCTCGGACCACTCCTATAGCATTCTCGAGCCTCTCAAAGCGATCATTAGCTCGAGAAGGTGAAAACATACGCACTGGATGTGGTTCCCTCGGCACTGGAGGGACCTCGGTGTCCATCGATGCAGGCCGAGGTCGGGGGTGGGCTGAGATGCTCCGCGCCATCACCCTCATCCTCAGCTATCTCTGGGGCTGGTAAAACTAACGCAAAAATCCCTGTATGAACACTGCGGACCATGCCCATCAACCGCATCATCTCTAGACCCAGGGGAGCGGGTACACTCGTCTTCTCAGCCCGCGAATCGAATCCAAGAGACCCATGCCCAGCACTAATCTCGTAATGTAAGGACCCGAGAAGATCGCCTCCCGCCTAGTGTATCGTCCCCCGATGCCCCGATGTAATCAGCCCAAGATGTGCCCCAAGTGTATCGAGAAGCGCTCTACCATCGAGTACAAGTACAGCAACTCCTGGCGGCTCAAGACACCAGTACTATCGCCACGGCCATTCACCGACCTACTCATGATTGTGTGCAAGTATCTGTAGGCTGGCCGGGAAAGGCACGTGGCCTTTGAAACCCCAGGCTCTTCCTGACCCTGACCACATAGCACTCTGTAAGCTCTCTGCGGGGTCAAGGTTCCAGGATAATCAGTAGGTAATTGTGCGTACTCCTCAGAATCTGTGAATGCCTCCTCGTATAAGCCAAGTAGTATGGAGAACTGCGTAATGCTCAAACTATGGTGGTGTCCAAACACTCTGAACTGAATGGTGCCCAAACTGTTGAAGCTCGCATACGCTTTATCAAACTCAAACGAGGAGAGCACCTCCAGTGCAAACTCTCGGATAGCTGGTTCTCTAATTGTCAACAACTGGCACCAATCCCCCTCTGAAACAAGGTCCTCAATCTCCTCAGCGAACTCATCTCCCTACTGAAGATCTCATAATATAGTCGTGTCCAGGAATCGAGTCTATGCGAAGCGGAGTCTTGATAAGCGCTCATAACGGGCCTGATGTTCGGGAATAGAAAATCGCATATCCTCGGGCTCAGAGGATGACTCACGTGGCCTCTTATCAGTTTGCTTCTTTGTCCTAGGTGCCATGATCTGCCAAATTTAAACCAAATTAGTCAAACAAGTTGATAAAACAATACTGCAGAAACCCACACGGTCGTGTGGAATTTCTGCACGCCCGTGTGGATTCACGGGGCGTGAGAAACGCACGGCCAGGTATCAACAATCTAAAAATACACATCAATAATATCTCTAACTTCGTTCTAAACGTAAATCATTGTTCCAATTGAAGAAACGAAGCATTGTTAACTAGATTAATCAATAGAAATCATGAATTGATGAAGAAAATGAAGTTACCGACGAGGAGAAATGATAAAATAGAGAGTCGGGCGGAAAACTTGCTAAAATCCCACCAAACTGCGCAATGGACTTTGAGAATGTTGTGAGAGTGCTTTCGAGGGAAACGGAGTCATGAAGAAGGATAGAAATCATCCCCTTTTTAAACAGAACTCGCGACTTTTAACGTTCTGTGCATCTACACGGGCGTGTGGAAATTCCCCACGCCCGTGTTCCTCACTTCAAAGCTCCACATGGGCATATGCACGCCCCTGTGCGCTCTCGGGAAAAACTCTCACTGACTTAGACTCAACTCACACGGGCGTGCGGAAAATACCAACGCCCGTGCGCCAGCCCCACAGGGGAAGACGCACGCCCCTGTGGCTTCCCTTGTTATCTGAGAAAAATATCAAGTTGCCCGCACGCCCGTGCGGAATATCCACACGGGCGTGGGCATTCACATGCCTCAACTCACAGGGGCGGCCGCACGCCCCTGTGTTTTCTCGGGATGGAGGGGGCAACATGCAGAGTTTCGCACGGGCGTGCGGAAATTACCTACGCCTGTGCGTGGTTCACAAGGTCGGCCACAGGGGCGAGTCCACGCCCCTGTGTATTCTCGGGAAAATCCACCCAACTCTGCATTAAATCACACGCCCGTGCGGAAATTACCCACGGGCGTGCATCAGTCGCATGGTCGTCCACAGGGGCAGCCGCACGCCCCTGTGCCTTCTCTGGATGAGTTCGCAGTACACATCCACGGGCGTGTGGCAATTCCACACGACCGTGTGTTTTCTCTGGATGACTTAGAAAAACCTGCAGGCTCTGCAGAACTAATCTGAACATGTTTACACACTCAGAGCCTGCCCTATTGTGTAAGATATACCAGATAAAAACACAAAATAGAACTCAAACGGCCAAACTTCGTCAATTCTCAACAATTTATTCATGCAAACAAAATAAACTAAAATGTACGAGAACAGTAAACACTTGGGTTGCCTCCCAAGAAGCGCTTGTTTAATGTCACTAAGCTTGACGTATCTTTCTTACCTCACGGGGGTTCATGAATGAAGGTTGCCCTCTTACCCATAACTTGAAAGCATGATGAGCAAAGTCTCTTGAGGGTAGAGGGTGTACTATCGGGCTTCGGACCACCTAGCAATTGTTCGTCCAACTCCCTTGGCTCATGTACGTCTCCAACAGTCTTGGGGCGTTTTCGGTGGCGTCTTCGAGCCCTCTTCATTTTCTGGAGCACCTTCTTCAAGATTCCCGGGGTAAATGTTTCCTCTCCGGTCGAACCAAGCATCAGTACTTCTTCATTGCTCTCCTCTTGGTCAAACAAACCTTCATACGGATCCGGGTTGAACATTTCCTGTATATATTCATCAACAATTTCATCAGTAGTGTCTAGAAAATACAAAGTGTCATCAAAATCGAGAGAATGCGCATGGCTTCAGCAAGGTGATAAGTGAGTTTATCATCTCCGACTCTCAATGTGAGCTCTCCGCCGTCCATGTCAATCAATGCTTTGGAAGTCCGCAAGAGCGGTCATCCCCTTGGTCGTTCTTCAATCTAGAGGGATAAGGGATTCTTGGCTTGAAAGGTTGAAGTGCCACCTCTTTCTCTTTATTTGCTCCCTTCTCAACCTCGACGACCTCGAGTGCGTGTTTTTCGGCTTCTCACTTGGAAGCCTCCCTTCCATCTCACGACCGCTTCTCAAAGTGATCGCCTTCACATGTTCTCTCGGGTTGGTTTCTGTGTTGCTTGGTAGACTCCCATGTGGCCTTTTGGAAAGAGATTTCGCAATTTGCCCCACTTGATTTTCAAGGTTGTGTAAGGAGGCGGTGTGATTACGAAGTGTAGCCTCGACTGATTCAAACCTTGTATTTGCCGATTGAATAAATCTAGTCAAGTGCTTCTCCAAATCCGTCATTCGGATTTCCAAGCCTGAAATTCTGTTTTCCACTTGAGGGGCTTGTTGTTGTTGTTGGAACCCCGATGACCCCATGGTCTTCTGTGGTCCTTGATTACTCCATGAAAAGTTGGGATGATTCTTCCAACCTGAATTGTAGGTGTTGCTGTATGGATTCCCTTGAGGTCTCATTCCATTACCTACAAAGTCGACATTCTCAACTGAAGAAACATCACCAATGATAATTGGGCAATCGGAGGGAGCATGTCCTCCACCACAACCGGTGAAATTGGTCACGGCCGCCACTCTATTCGAAGCTATAAGATCTAGCTTCTTACTCAAACTCTCCACTTGGCCCGCCAATGAAGTTACCGCATCAATTTCATGGAGACCGGCCACCTTTTTCTTCTCTCTAGCGTTCCACTGGTAGCTATTTCACCCCATTTCCTCAATCAATTGACGAGCCTCATCGGGGGTCTTGCTACCTAAGGTACCTCTGGCTCAAGAGTTCGCCGCATCCAAGAGTTGCCTTGTACTCTGGTTCAAACCATTGTTGAAGGTTTGAACAATCATCCACTACGGGAATCCGTGTTGCGGACACTTGCGCAGGAGTTCGTTGAACCTTTCCCATGTCTCAAATAGAGACTCCAATTCCAACTGCATAAAGGATGAGTTACTAGTTAATCCTAGATTGCCTTTCCACTGTCGAGAGGATAGATTCTATTCATCTATAATAAGTGCTTGTTTGTACATATTGTAAGTTAATAATGTACATAGATTACTGACAAGTACCTCTTGCTTATATCTCGCAAGTGCACTGGTTTGTCGAAGTAATAATCCCAGATGAGCGGGGTCGAATCCACAGGGAGTAGGGAGTAAAGACACTTAATTCGATTCTTAGCTATGTGAAGTATCAACAATGATAAGTGTGGTAATGATTCAATTCTCAGAAATTAAAAGCAACAAGTAAGAGAGCAAAAGTAAGGAGGAGGCAAGGGAATCGATAAAGATGGGGTACTCGGATGATGCTTCTCCTAGGATAATCGCTTCAAGTGCAAGAACTCTCTATTATGCTTTCTAATCAATGCAATGTTGAGTCATGGAAATCCTTACATACATAGTCCCAAATCTAAGGTCAACTATGCCTAACTCTATATATGTCCCGGAAGAGAAATCGAACAATCTCAACTCCTCGCACTCGCATAGAGTTGCAATGAGCTCTAGGGATTCCAAGTGATAAATCTCTTCCTAGATTTAGACCTAACCCTTTGGTCCAGGCGGAAGGTCCCTAGCCACAATTAAGCCCTAGATACTAAGATCACCTCAACGCTTCACTCCATTGCACACACAACTAGGCCCCAGCGGAGGTTCATCCCTTAGACCATTCACTCTATTATGGCCGCAAAGAACTCGAGGAACGGAGGTAGAATCTATCATGTCGGAGGGAAAGGGGACGCTCCTGTACCTCTCGACTCACCCTCTCAACACTCTCCAACCTAGCTTTGTCTAACGCTCGTGGTGTGTCACTCACTCACAAGGTTACCAATAAAAACTCTCAATCCTAGTGTCACTCTAGGGGAAATATTCATACAATCAACCATTCAAAGTTGGAACTCACAATAAGCATCAATTTATTGAAAGCATAATAAAGAAGTTCAATGAAACGAATACATCCTAGGGTTGACAATCACCCAAGTACCCACTAGGGGTTTAGCTCTCCATAGAGCTAAGTACAATCAAACAATAGAATGTAAAAGCAATGAATCCATAAAGAAACCCCTCAATGGTCGTGTCGATGGTCTTGTGGAAAGTCCTCTACTCGTCGTCCAAGGATTCCTTCGTCCGGTTTAGGATACGCCTCGATCGAAGCTTCCCTACCAACCTTCTTCCTAATGGAATCACGATGTCGGAGCCGTAGAACCTCTCCAAAACCTTGGCCAATACCCCTCGAAACCCTAGCCGAAGCCCTCTCGCAAGTTGGGGAAAAGATGGAGAAAAGAATACCAAAATCGGGGCTGAATCGGCTTTAAATAGGGTTGGAATCGGGTGACTCCACGGGCGTGTACGGTACACGCACCCGTGCAGAATTTCCACACGCCCGTGGGTAATTTCCACACGCCCGTGTGGATTCTCTATTCTCGCGATTTTTCGATCGGTCGTGAGCGATGAATCGCTACATTGATTTTTCTACGATTGCTTTCGCTACGATACTCTACCAGAAATACTCCCGAATCCACTTTTCATCGAGGTAACATAAACGGGTACACGTTTATGTTGTGGATCGCTTTGCTTCTTCAATGACGGATAAGATGATGGAGATCTTGTTCTATGTGCATAAGTCGGAATGCTTGAGTGTGACTGCCCTTGTGCCCCTCCAAATGGTTGTGTAAACTCAAATACGGGGAGGTTGGCACACACTCTAGCACCTCACACCTGTCTTATATCTTCACGTTTGAACTTTAGCACGATTTCGTCCAAAATCGGTGAATTGTGATCCACATTGGCTTCTCTCCTTCATAATTGGTTTCACAACCCTACATGCATGAAAGTAACATAAAAACACACATATTAGTGTAAAAACCCGAGGAAAGTAATGCTCAACATAAGGAAATAATGATTCGCATTCATATCGCACAAGCACTTATAAATTACGCATTACTTTTATTAGTTGTATGTGCTCATTTGGTGTTTATTATATTCTTTTGTGTAGCTAGGGTGTGTGTGTCCACATAAGAGCAAAGTTGGTGATATGAAGCAAATTCATGGCGCTTGAGCGAGAAAAATAAGCCCATCGCAGAGGCGAGATGATCACATCACCAACCACACAATCATTGGTGTTTATATGGGGACCATTCACAGACATAGTCACATATAGTACTGTAGCATATGATAAGTGTCAAAATATACATATTTTAGTATATGTATTTGTTATTGTTAGCATGTACTTTTATAAGGATTGATGCTCATTTTATGCTTAATCGCATATTATTTGCTTCGCAGGGCATGAAAATGCCATGGAAGACACAAAGATATGATTTGGGCAGAAAAAGAGATGAAAACAAGGTCGCGGTAATGTAGCATAGTACTATAGCAGATTACAACACTATAGTAATATTACTATAGCAACCACTGTACCACCTAGATGATTTTCGAGGAGGGAATTGATCCAAGCCATACGGCCTCAATGTTGCCCGAGATTGACCCTGTGATGAATACTATAGCAAGAAAAGATGTGTCTTTGCCTGATTCACACTACATCAATGAGGCCATCATAGACCCCCTCATTGACCCGATATGGACCCTCTCATTGACGTAGTATGGATGTCTTTTGGGGAGTTTAGAGTCTCATTTTTTAGCCTCATACAGCCTCCACTTGGGGGTATAAGGGAGCATTTGTAGGGTTTCTTAAAAAAAATGTTTTGGGCAGCTAACACATGGGAGGATGAAGGAGGAGAATGAAGACATCTTTAGAGAGCTTTGCTTGAGGTTTGGAGTTGATCAAGGGCTTGAACTTCAAGGAGAGAGCTTCATCATCAAAGGAGGAGGAGCATTCGACATTCGTTGGGCTAGAGGAACCGTCATTCGGCTGGCATTGCTCTTCCTCACCATCATACGGACTAGGGAGTGTCACTTATGCATTTGTTTCTTGTTTTTATTTAGTTTGTTATACTTTTTTGTATGATGGCACACTAGACTCCCAAGACCACCTGATGAAGGTGAACCTTGTGGGGTTCATCATTTATTTTAGATGCTATACTTTTATTTGAAATTCATTGGGTTGATTTATGTCTTGGCTCATTGTTCTTCATGTCTAGAACTATAAAACGGAGAGATCCTTAGTTCTTTTTTGAGTTGTACATGTAGATGTGACCTACTCGCATGTACTAGATCATTAAGAAGCTAGAAGGGGTCTTGGATTGACATGCTGAGAAATTGGATGTCGATAGCCCCTCCAAATCTTAAGGGTAGACTTAGGGTAAGTGTGTCCTTATAGCGAGATTTCCCTACACCTAATGCGATCATAGGAATGTGATCTGGGAGAGATCTCTATTAACATTCGTATGGGATTAGAGTTCAATCGCTGAGAAATTAGGTTTAGACTAATCTTGAGATCCTTCGGTATAAATCACCCCTGCTTTGCTTTTACTGCGCATCCATATATCATGATGGCCCATCAAGGGGATCCTCATCTCTAGGCCTCTCTATCTCATTGTTGCTCTTATGATTTCCTGTGTCGACTGTACTGTTTATTCTTGCAAGTTGTTTATATTATTGCACTTGTTAGAGTAGTAAAAGATGCTTAAATTGTAAGGTTAGATAATAGGTGATGGATGAGTAATAGGAGCTCCTTAGCCTTGTGGAATATGACCCTTGTGTCACTCAAAGGGTATTACTTGGCGATCCTGTACACTTGCAGGTGAGCAATCAAGTTTTTAGATGGCCTCAATGAGGAGCTCATTGAGGCCATATGCCCTAGGCTTTTTTCTCTCTTTGTGGGGTAGATAGCCTCAATGAGCTCCTCATTGAGGCCGTATGGAGTCAAATTTATCATGGCAAACTTGCCATCTTGTCTCTCTCTTCATTACTCTTTTTCTCCAACCAAGCTCCAACCTTCATTATTCATCAAACCATGGCTGGATCTCATTATTTATGGCGCTAATTTATCTTCTTATATCTTTGATAAGTAGATCTAGTGGATTTCTCCAAGCTCCAATCAAGTTTCCTCAAGCTTTAGGTAGTAAGAAACTTGATGAATTAACTTTATGTTCTTCTTTTCTTCATGCTTTCATGAGCCTATGTGTGGATTATTTCAAGTTTTTAGCTTGTCTTGTGTGGTATGAGCATCATGGTTATGAATTTCCTTGAATTTATGTACAATTTTTTTGAATTTCATGATGTTTGGAACCTCTTTCAATTTGAATAGTATCCATACGGCCCCCATATGGCCATATGGATCCTATTCTATTGTGTTTCTCAATGTTTTCCCCATTTTCATGCCACGTCTTGCATTCTCTTGGATTTCTTAAAGTCTTATATGGTTTAATATTGATGTAGGAATGCCCAACAATAAGAAATTTGCCTCCAAACTTCCAAGAAGCATAATGCCAACTCCGAAGAACCCCACATTAAGCTTGCTCATCATAAGGCAAAGTATGAAGTTTTGAAGATCAAACTTTTTTAGCATATTTCATCACATAGAATGGGGTATTTTGGAAACACTTGGAACGGATGACCATGTCAAGAAATTATTTTTACATGGTTGTTGGCGAATTTGTTTGAAATCAAAGCTCCCTACATCAGCCAACTAACCTTGTAGGTTTTGAGCACTTTCGAAGCACACCAAGACCACCACATCAACAATGTCTAGCGATGACTAGTTTGACATTTGAGCATGGATGCTTGCTTTATTTTTGTAGTTTGTTATTTTGCTTTACTTTATGTATGTGTGTTTGTTTGATTCTAATAAGTTGGGAAGGGTTATGCCCTACCAACCTTAAGTAGAACCTTCTTTACTTTGTCTAGTTTGTGTGTTTGACTACTCCATAGTATTTAATTTTTGCAATTTAAATTTTTTTATTTTTGAATGATGATGCCACTTTTATGCCTTGTAGGGCATTAATGGAGCTTGGTGAGCCTCTCCACATTTTATGGAAGGCGGACCCTACATGAAAAGCTTGCAACACCTTTTGTTCGGGTCACATCTCGCCGCATTCACAAGTTTAGCCGGGGAAGTTTGTTTTCACTATCCTCCATTATTTTCATTGTATACATTACTGATAAATGCTTGAGGGAACATGTTTTTATACATGGTTTACATGCATTGAGCATCATTTTATATGTAGTTTATGGCTAATATCATGTATTGTGTGTTCTTTTATTCATATAGGTTGTGAATGCATTGGAAATTTAAAAGGAAGCAAAGATAAGCTATTAAGGCACTATGTTGAGAGTTCTTGTGGAAATTAAGGATGAAAGCACAAGAGGAGTTTGTGAATGAGGAGATGTGGGCCAACCTCCAAAGATATACAATTCAATTCAATATTTGGAAGGGCACAAAGGCAGTCACATATTCACATTCCTACTCTTTGTGAGAATTTCAAGATCTTTGAAGATGCGTCGATGAAAAAAAGTCTTATAGCCTACCACATAATAGTGTATTAGATTACGTGGTCTCAAGAAAAGAATGTTTTGATCACGTTTATAAAAATCACTGTAGCAAAGGCCTATAAATAGCCATTTTGCCCTACTCTTTCTCATCTTTTGTGTGGCTCTTGAGGGGTGAGATGGTTAGGGTTTGGAGAGGAGGTCTTTGCCGATTTGGAGGGTGTTCTTCATCAACTTTGATAGTTTCCTTCATCGTCATAGCACTTGGGAAGCCACCGGCAACCTAGCTTCGGAGAGGAATCCTTCAAAAAGTACCAAAAGGACATGTAAAGGTTGTTTTCTCTTGATCCTCTGGGGTAATTGGAATTTGGAAATATAACGACATACCATCTAGAAAACAATAGAATTTGTGGCCAGCTAATCGTTCTAACATTTGATCAATGAATGGCAATGGAAAGTGATCCTTCCTTGTGGCATCATTCAATCTCCGATAATCAATGCAAACTCGCCACCCCGTCACTATTCTTGTCAGAATTAATTCATTTTGCTCATTTTTAACCATCGTCATGCCACCCTTCTTTGGTACCACTTGTGTTGGGCTCACCCAAGCACTATCCGAAATGGGATAAATAATTCCTGCGTCTAGAAGTTTCAAAACCTCCGCTTTCACCACCTCTTTCATATTCGGGTTTAGTCTTCGTTGAGGTTGAATCACGGTTTTGTAATTATCTTCCATCAAAATCTTGTGAGTGCAAAATGAAGGATTTATTCCCTTGATATCTGAGATTTTCCAAGCTATGGCTGTTTTGTGCAACTTCAACATGGTGACAAGTTTCTCTTTTTGCTCCGGCGAAAGATTTGAAGCAATGATCACCGGCAACTTTGACCCATCAGTGAGGAATGCATACTCCAAATGTTCGGTAATGTTTTTCGAGCTCTAACTCATGGGGTTCTTCCACCGACGTCATGCACCGCTTGCTTGTTTTTCGATCGATTTCTTCAAACCCTTGCGAGGTGTCTTCGACTCCTTCCTCGATTACCTCCTGCACTAGCTCACTCACACCAAGGTCCCCCAAAACATCTTCATCATTCACTCGGTCATCCAAACTACAAATCTCAATTGACGATATTGATTCAACACAACCGATGGTCTCATCTTCATCACTTGTCTCGGATTCAGGCCCAATTGACCCAGCTGCAACTTCCCTTGAAATAGATATGGAGACTTCTACTAGTTTATTTTAAGCTCCATTTTTAAAAGACATAAATGCAGACTTGTCGAAGTCTTCTAACAGGCTCGACAATTCAGCCTCTTGATAAGATATTCCATGTCCTTGAACTGTCTCCTGCAGTTCGGCTGTACTGAACCCCAAAACCTCATCATATAGCTTTCTTGAGTCTAGGTACGCTACAACTTGTTCTATCTTTTTCTCATTAGATGCCATTTGCCCCTTTATTGTCTCCATTAGCAATGCTTCGTCAAACATTGTCCTGAAATATAAAGAAAAGCCAGGAATCACTGTTCACTTAATAAGAAGAAAGAAACAAGGGTACAAAATAACGAGAAATGCGGAAGAGAGAAGTATGAGATAGAAAAGCAAAAGAAAAATGTGAATAACTAAAGTAATCAAGTCCTAGTGTTCCTAATATCCCGTTCCCCGGCAACGGCGCCAAAAACTTGACATGCCCGAATATGCGTATAAACCGCAAGTGCACGGGTGTCGAACTAATAATTACCCCGGTAAGTGGGTAGTCGAATCCACAGGGAACAGGGCTACTAGTACTAACTTCTTCTCTGCTTTCTAACCTAATGATAAATGGAAAAGTGTGGTGATCTAATGTGCGAAGAAGTGAATACCGGAGACGAATATGCAAGGGTTAAATGGATGGAGATCTCAATCGATAAAAAGTGTGGTATTCGGGCAATGCTCCCCCTAGGATTCGGTATTAGGTACCGAATAAGCAAAAGTGTTTCTATGATGAGTAAGTTAAGTCGTGGAAATCCAAATATAATCAGATCCGGCCTCCCGATCACCGATACTAGTACCCTACGAGGTCCCGGTGGAGAAATCGACCAATCTCAACACTTCACACCCTATATGACCGCAATATGCTATAAGGAAACCTAAGAGTGAAACCGATTCCTAAATGTAGATCCAACCCTAATTCCTGGCGAAGGATCCTAACCCCCTACAAGGTCCCGGTGGAGAAATCGAGCAATCTCACGCCTCACACCAAACATGGTTGCAAAGAGAATATGGAATACGGAGATAGGAAACACTCAATCGAAGGGGAAAGGGGACACTCCTCCATCTCAAGGCTCACCCTCTCAACCCTCTTTAATCTTGGAAATCTAACTCTAATGGAGACCTCTCACATCAAAGTATTAAGTCATGCAATGTAAATCAACCACAAGGATTAACAACACTAGCAAGCAATTAAATCACAAGATTAAAACTCAAGACAACTAGGATTAACTAGAAGCATTAAGAGAATCAATCCAAAATATAAATCTTAGTGTTCACATGCCCAAATACCCACTAGGGTTTAGCCCTCCATGGGCCTAGTTACAAAACAATAATGGATACAATGAAAAGCAATAAAACCCATAGAGAAAACCCCCTCGAATTCGCGCGGATTGGCCTTGATTGGTAGTTCTACGTCTTGAAGGGTTCCTCTCCGAAGCAAGGTCGCCAATGGCTCCCCAAAATGCTATGACGTCGAAGGAACCTATCAAAGTTGGTGAAGAACTCCCTCTCAATCAGCGAAGACCTTCTCCTCAAACCCTAGCTGCCTCTCTCTCAATGTCTATGCTCAAAGCTCCGCAAAAAGTCCCTTTAGAATCGGCCAAAAGGTGTATTTATAGCCTCACATCGCGTCTGTCACGTGCCCCCACGCGCCCATGTGGATTTTCCACGCGCCCGCGTGGGTTGCAGGAATTTCCACGCGGGCTACAGTACTTTTGCTACAGTATATAGCTTTTCACAAACGCGATGATAAACATTCTCCTCTTAAGGCCATACGATCGGGCACACGATCATATGTAGACTATATGGCTTTTCCTTCATCAATGCGTCTTGAAAGGTCTTGAAATCTTTACAAAGAGGAGGAATGTGAAGACATGGCTGCCTTTGTGCCTTTCCATTAATAACTTGGCTTTCAAAACTATGGAAGTTGGCACACATCTCCTCATACACGAACTCCTCTTGTGTCTTCCAACTTGATTTGTACAAGAACTCCCAATATTATGCCATGATAGCCTATCTTCGCTCCCTTTTGAATTCCCAATGCCTTCACAACCTATATGCATAAAAGAACACCCAATACACGAAATGAGACATAAACCGTATAAAATATAATGCTCAATGTATGTAAAACATGCATAAAAACATGTTCAATCAAGCACTTATCAGGCGTGCTGAATTTCCACATGCCCATGTGGATTCTCTGTTTTTCTGTTTTCTAGGGCGACTGTGGGCAATTCTGGTACAGTATTCTTGTTGCAGTTTTTGCTACAGTACCCTGCTACATTTGTACCCATCCAAATAGTTGTGCTAACTTGAATACGAGGAGGTTGGCACTTATTCCCACGTCTCGAACCCGACCTAAGTCTTCGCATTAGAACCTAAGCAAGATTTCCTCCAAATTGGTGCATTATGACCCACATTGGCTTCTTTCTCTCATAATCGGTCTCACACCCTACCTGCATGAAAGTAACATAAATACACACATATTTGCGTTAAAACCCGTGAAAAGTAATGCTCAACACAAGGAAAGAACACTTCGTATTCTTATCGCACAAGCACTTATCAAACTCCATAAGGTGAAACTTCGGTTACTGTATAAGGACCAAACCATCTAGACTTCAGCTTTCCCAGGAATAACCGTAAACGAGAATTGAATAGTAACACTTGATCGCCCACTCTGAACTCTTTCGGATTCTTAATATGCTCATCATGCCATTTCCGAATCCTTTCCTTATAAATCCTAGCATTCTCATATGTTTGATTCGCCATTCATCTAGTTCGTTGAGATGTAACATTCTTAGTTCCCTGACTTGCTCAAATCAAAATTCATAGCTTTGATTACCCAATATGCTTTATGCTCTAACTCCACTGGTAAATTACAGGATTTTCGACACACCAAATTGTAGAGAGTAGTCCCTATCGGTGTTTTGCATGCTGTTCTATGAGCTCAGAGTGTGTTATCTAACGATTCAGACCAATCCCGTTTCCCTTATTCCACGGACTTAGTTAAAATCCTCTTGAGCTGTGATAGGGGGTAGCAAGATGATGATGTACTCCATAGCGCTTCAACACGTTCTCAAGTTGTGTGTTACAAAAATGAGTTCCTCGATCGCTAATGATGATTCGTGGAGTCCCAATTCTAGTGAAGAGACTTTTTAGAAATTTCACCACAGTTCTTGTATCATTAGTTGGAAGAGCTTGAGCCTCCACCCATTTAGAAACGTAGTCCACTACTACCGAAATATATTGATTACCATTAGACTTCGGGAATGGTCCCATGAAGTCAATTCACCAAACATCGAACACCTCGTACAACTGCATCTGATTCTGAGGCATTTCATCCCTTCGCGATAGGTTTCCAGCCCTCTGACAACTATCACAACGAAGAACAAACTGATGAACATCGTGGAATAAAGTTGGCCAATAGAAACCAGCTGGCAGAACTTTCTCAGAAGTTCTACTCGAAGCATAATGCCCTCCAACAGGACCCGAATGACAATGCGCAATAATGCTCCAACCTTCCTTCCTAGAAACACAACTGCAAACCACATGGTCTGCACAAATACGGAATAAGTAGGGATCATCCGAAAAATAGTTCTTCAAGTCACTGAAAAACTTTTTTTTGTTGAAAACTGAGGCCTTGCTTCAGTACCTTTCCTGATAAATAATTTGCAAAATCCGCAAACCATGGAGTATCTTCTGACTTTCACTCTTGTACTGCATACAGATGTTCCTCAGGGAAAAAATCATTGATTTCCTTGCTTGCCGGTTCTTGCCCCTCACAACCTTGTAATCTTGAAAGATGATCTGCGACCACATTTTCGCTTCCCTTCTTATCTTTTATTTCCATATCAAATTCTTGTAACAATAGGATCCAGTGAATTAATCTTGGCTTTGCGTCGGCCTTGTTCATGAGATAACGTAGTACCGAGTGATCAGTAAAGACTGTGACCCTAGATAAAATGAGGTATGTCCTGAACTTGTCTAAAGCAAACACCAGTGCTAACAACTCCTTTTTAATGGTTGTATAATTCTCTTGGGCACTTGTGAGAGTTTTGCTAGCATAATAAATTGGTCAAAACTACTTGCCTTTCCTTTGTCCCAAAACTGCTCCCACAGCGTAACTGCTTGCGTCACACATGACCTCAAAGGGTTTATTCCAATCTGGTATAGTCAGAATTGGTGCTTGCACTAATCGCTCCTTCAACAAATTGAATGCACTCAGATAGTTATCCCCAAAATCAAAAGGGGCATCTTTTCTAGGAGTTTGGTCAAAGGTTGCGTGATCTTCGAAAAGTCCTTGATAAACCTTCTGTAAAAACCTGCATGCCCCAAGAAACTGCAGATCCATTTAACATTTGTTGGTGGAGGAAGCTTTTCAATGACCTCAATCTTTGGCCTATCCACCTCTATACCTGCCTGGTAAATCTTATGTCCAAGGACAATGCCTTCTTGGACCATAAAATGATATTTCTCCTAATTTATGACGAGGTTTATTTCTTCACACCTCACTATCACTCTTTCTAAATTCTTCAAGCATATGTCGAAAGGGTCCCCAAATACAAAAAAATGATCCATGAACAACTCCATAATATCTTCCAAAAGATCATCAAAAATGGCCATCATACAGCACTGAAATGTTGCTGGTGCATTACACAACCCAAAAGGCATTCTTTGATAAGCAAAAGTGCCGTAATGGTAAGTAAATATGGTCTTCTCCTGGTCTTCTCGAGCTATAGGGATTTGAAAGTATCCTGACATGCCACAAGGAAGCAATAGAATTGATGCCCTGCCAATCGTTCCAGCATCTGATCGATAAATGGTAATGGGGAATGATCTTTTTGAGTGGCATCATTTAATCTTCTATAATCAATGCAGACTCACCATCCTTTAACCGTACCGGTTGGGATCAATTCATTCTTTTCATTTCACACTACTGTTATTCCTCCTTTTTTCGGAACCACTTGAGTTTGACTCACCAATGCATCTAGGAGCTTCACCATCTCCGCCTTGATGACTTCCTTCATGTTCGGATTTAACCTCTGCTGAGGTTGAATCACCGATTTGTAATCATCTTCCATTAAGATTTTATGAGTACAGAATGATGGATTTATGCCCTTAATATCGGAGATCTTTCACTCAATAGCCGATGTATGCCTTTTCAACATGCTAACAAGCCTTTCCTTTTGATCCTCTGACAAGTTTGGAGCTACAATCAGTAGGAGTTTAGATTCTTCCATCAGGAAAGCATACTCTAAATGTGCTCGCATGGTTTTAAGCTCAAGTTATGGTGGTTCATCAATCGAAGAGCGCAGCCTGCTCTCCTTCAATTCGTAAGTCTCCTCAAAATCCTTCCCCTCATGTTCACAATCATTCTCCCCCTCTTCTACTTGTAAATGTGTTTTGGTTTGGTCTTCTATGGCAAACAAATCTTCCATTCAACAACTCTCTCCTCCTGACATCGACACACCCAAAAAGAAAAGTTCGTGCTTTTGTTCATAATAAGATGAATCAAATTCAGCTAGGATCCTGTCTAGACGTTCCTCTAAGTGATCATCCCTTGATCCTAATGCCGATCTCTCAAACTGGTCTAACATATTATCTAATTCGCAGTTTTGTTCTTGAATTCTGGTAATATAATCTCAAACTGATTATTCTAGGAGCTGTTGAATATTATATGTCTCTTGTAAGAAACGACACGGTGTATCCTGTGCTGCAAATAATTGAACCTTTTGTTTTGCATTTCCAACCATTCCTGTGATAGTGTCAAATAACTCGCGTATTTCAATCATTTCTATAACCAAAAGAAAGAAAACAAAATCAGAATGATGATAGAAAAGAAGATATCAAATAGAATGAATAAATAACTAAGAAAACAAAGTGCAAAGTATCTCTAGACGCCTACTCCCCGGCAACGGCGCCAAAAACTTGACACGTCTGTATATCCGTTTAAACCGCAAGTACACAGGTATCGAAGTAATAATCCCATATGAGTGGGTATCGTATCCACAGAGAGTAGGGAATAAAGACACTTAAGTTGTTTCTTAACTAATGTGGATGATGAATAGTGATATGTGTGACAAGATTCAATTCTCAAAAGTAAAAACAACAAGAAAGAAAGCACAAGTAAAGGAGAAGGTAAGGCAATCGATAAAGATGGGGTACCCGGATATTGACACACCTAGGACAATCGTTTCAATTGCAAGAACCCTCTATTATGCTTCCTAATTAATGAAATAGTGAGTCGTGGAAATCCTTAATTACATAGTCCCAAATCTAAGGTCAATCATGCCTAACTCTATACATGTCTCGGAGGAGAAATCGAACAATCTCAACACCTCGCACTCATATAGAATTGCAATGAGCTCTAGGGATTCCAAATGATAAACCCTATTCCTATGTATAGACCTAACCTTTTGGTCCAGGTGAAAGATCCCTAGACATAATTAAGCCCTAGATGCTAAAATCACTTCAACGCTTTAATCCATTCCACTCGCAACTAAGCCCCAGTGGAAGGTCATCCATTAAGCCATTCACTCTACTATGGCCGCAAAGAACTCTTGGAACGTGGAGGTAGGAAAGATCACACCGGAGGGGAAAGGGGACACTAGGCTACCTCTCGACTCACTCTCTCAATCCTCTCCAATCTAGATTTGTCTAACTCTCATGTTATTTCACTCATTCATAAGAGTGACTAAGAAGAACTCTCAACCCTAGTGTCATTCTAGGGGAGTATTCATACAATCAAGCATACAAGATTGCAACTCACAATAAATATCAATTAATTGAAAGCATAATAAAGAGATTTAATGAAACGAATACATCCTAGGGTTCACAAATACCCAAGTACCAACTAGGAGTTTAGCTCTCCATGGAGCTAGATACAATCAATGAAATCAAATGTAAAAACAAAGCATCCATAGAAAACCCCCTCGTTAGTTGTGGCAATGGTCTTGTAAAGAGTCCTCTACTCATCGTAAGGGTCCCTTTGTCCGGCCTAGGATACACCTCGCCGGATCGGTGCCGAGAAAAGCTCTCCCACTAACCTTCTTCCAAATGGTGAGCCATGTCAGAGCCGTAGAACCTCTCCAAAGCCCTAGCCAATACCTCTCAAAACCCTAGCCGCAATCCTCTCTCAAGTTGGTGAAAAGATGGAGAAAAGAATGCTGAAATCGGGGCTGAAATCAGCTTTTAATGGGTTGGAATCGGGAATCCACACACCCGTGTGAGTGCCCCTGTGGATTTTTCACAAGGGCGTGTGGAATTTCAACATGTCCGTGTGGATTCTCTGTTTTCCTGTTTTCTCGGCCGGCTGTGAACAGTGCTGGTACAGTACTCTTGCTATAATTTTTGCTATAGTACCTTTCCGAAATACTCCCTAATCCATGCTTTCATCGAGGTAACGCAAACGGACACACATTTACGTCCTGGATCGCTTTGCTTCTTCAATAACAGACATGTTGGTGGAGATCTTGTTCTATATGCACAAGTCAGAATGCTTGAATGTGACTGCCCTTGTGCTCCTCCAAATAGTTGTGCTAACACGAATACGAGGAGATTGGCACACATTCCCGCATCTCGAACCCGACCTAAGTCTTCGCGTTTGAACCTTAGCAAGATTTCCTCCAAATTGGTGCATTATGACCAACATTAGCTTCTTTCTCTCAAAATCGATCTCACAACCCTACCTACATGAAAGTAACATAAATACACACATATTAGCATTAAAACCCGAGAAAAGTAATGCTCAACACAAGGAAAGAACACTTTATATTCTTGCTAAGGTTAGGTCTATATATAGGAATAGGGTTTATCACTTGGAATCCCTAGACCCTAAACCAACCTAGTGTGAGGTTTCGAGGCTATTTTATTTCTCTGCCGAGGCATAGTGTAGGGTTCGTCATGGTTGACCTTAAATTTTTTGACCGTGTGTTTAAGGATCTTCATGACTCATTGGCATCAATTAGGAAGTATAATGATTGGTCTTGCACTTGAAAAAGTAATCCTAGTGTGAACAATGTTTGGTTACCCCATTTGTCACAGATTGTCTCTCCTATCTTTTACTTGCGCCTCCCTTCATTTTTTTTTATTTTCATTTGCACCGATTCTTATTCACATCACTTTTAACTCATCTTTATTCTAGTTAAATAGCAATCTTGGGGTTTCTACTCACTATTCCCTGTGGATACAATATGCCACTCACCTGGGATTTATTACTTCGACACACTTGTGCACTTGCGGGACACACGTAATAGGTGTTGTCAAGTGCACGAGCATAAAGACACCTATGCTTCCCAGCATGTGTGTGCTCCATTCATTGGGCTAAATTTCTCAAAGTCCTAGAAACTGCACTCAGAAGCATGGGCCGGCTTCCAGACTGTGATTTCCCTAAAATGTGCATCTTAACTCTATTTTGCACTAAAATTTATCCTAATTCATTCTTTCCCTACAAGACCTGATTGTCTACACAATCGAATAGACATACACAAAGAAGCAACAATTTATAATAAATATATAAAAAAGACAAGCAATTTATGTAATTGGGTATATGAATATCTATATAAAGTTCATTCATCAATTTGTATGTCTCTTTGAACTCGATCAACATGCATTACAAAATTGTTGCCTCCTCTGTGCTATTAGTGTGTTCCAAGCTTTGTATGAGCTTTATTTACGATATGTATATACTATTATGTAAATCGATAAATTTTTAAGCCTTGCGGAGTGTTTAATTCCACAAGTTGTCACTGCAGTTTTGGTGTGCTGCTCCTGAGAGAAGAGGCATGACAACTTTCATCAACTCCATCTATCAATATGAGTGTTAAGCATTGGGCATCACATTTGGCTTTTAATGAGTGCATGTTATCTAAATATTTTACTTACCCTATTTGCATGATTAGTTTATTGGTAGCATGTATTTATGTGTAATTCGATACTAGTTTGGATATTTGTGCTTAATTGTGCTGGCAACCTGGTATTAGGAAAGATAATGAGATTTGAAATGAATTTGACACAAAATCAGCTCAACTACATTGTAACACCAGGAAGCATGGTTAGAAAGCATATTTGTGCTTCTGCTTGTGAATATCTAATGATTTAGTTAAATTCTTCAAAAGTAGATAAACATTGTTTTAGACCCTAGAGCATGATTGTGCACTAGAAGCATGGCCAGGAAGTATACCCGTGCTTCTACTTGTGTAGGTTAAAGGAATTTTCACATGAAGGGAAACAAAAGATCAAGGCTCTAAGCATGGTTGTATACTAGAAGCATGGTCACTAAGCATGCCGGTGCTTTTACAAGTGCAAATTATAGGTTTGCTACTCAGCATGTTGAAAACAAATCCCAAGACATTCCATAAAGAGCACTGTTAAGAGCATGGCGACAACTGCACACCTGTGCTTCTCTCTAGAACTATCTTTTTCAAATCAAAATTAGTGTTATGAACTAGGGGCCAATTTCTATTCTTCTGGACAGTAGGTAAGACTTCTCTTAAGGGTGATTTGCGGTAGATCATAGATGATTGAACACCGAGGAGTAGAGCAGATCAGAGTCAAGTTCCTTGGGTATTCATTAATGTGATTTGGGAAGTAAGAATGGAGTTTATAGATTCGCTTTCATTTTCTTTTTTGATGTTTATTTATTTTGCAAAACCATGAGGGACTATTGATAAGTGCCTAAATGTATGTATTTTATACATATAAATTCGGTATTCTTTATTTGTATTTTGATAAATCACTGCCTCTTGTTGTCATTAAATTTGTTTCATTTGTATTACATGCATATAAGAAACCAAGGCTAGCTCGACAATGCAATTTAGGAAGAAATCTGAATCGAAGATGATGTTATAGGTCTATTGGCAGTGTAGCAGCAATGTAGGAAGCATTATAGCATGAAGGATTAAAGAAATAGCAAGGCCTGACATTCTCCTTGTGGGCAACTTCATGCCCATGAGGATGCCTAGAAGGCAGTTAAAGATTTTCACCACGGTTGATGTAGCAAGGTTACTGTATCACTTTAAAGAAATTTTTGGCCAAAATTCCGACGGCCTTATAGGCTGGCTTGGGCTTATCAGGTAGGTCATGAAGCAAACCTAAGAAGGTTTTTAAGTCATTCCAAGGGCATTGTGAAAGGGGTTCTTGGTCTATTTTTAGGGCTCCAAGTTTTCTAAGGCAATATCTAAGAAAGAGAACCAAATCTGAGGTAAATTCTAGTTGGAAATAGAATGGAGAAGATCATCTTTGCAAGATCCTTCATCAATCTTGCTTGATGAAAATTTAAGATGACTACAGAAGCTGTCCCCATTGCAGTATCTGTTGAAGCTTCCCAAGTGATCTGACTTTCCAGCTTGCTTCAAGTATTCGAGGGAGTGTTGTTATACTTGTTTTAGTTGTTTCCATGACATTTATTGTATTATTTACTTGTAGGGATAACTAAACACCAAGGTCACTGGATACCATGAACCTTGCGGTGAACTTGCTTGTTTGGATGCTTTGATTACTTTTAATGCATTTGGTTTGGTTTATGGTTAAAGCTTTGTGTTCATTGATGTATTACATTTCATAAAAAATCTAAGGTTCAATTTGTAGGTTGTATTTGGATGAATGGGATGCACCCTTGTATTAGACTCACTTGTCTTGAAAGGGACATATGTATGAATACACCAAGGGATTCAGGTATTTTGTACTCCTCCAATCATTAAGGATGAACCTAGATGTTGTGTTAGACCCTAATTAGATATTTCCCTAAGCATAATGCAATTATAGGAGGATTTGGTCAGAAGAGAATCCTTACCGATACTTGTATGGGATTATGGGTTAATCACTCAGGGACTCATGATTAACCTACTTTAGGAGTCTCTTGGCCCAAACCAGAAGAGGGATACCCTACCACTCTACCTTGTGTCACCGCATGGCTAACAAAATACATGGCATCAACTACCCTGAACAGAGTATTCACAAGAAGGAATATCCAAGGCTATGGAGTACAAATATCTAAAGAGGAAGCTACACACTCAGAAACAAAATAAAAGGAATTCAAAAGCTAAATAAGACATCATAGAACCAAGATAACAAATAAAGTAGAACATGCAACAATAATACTAATTTTCCAAACCTAACGGTAGTAGTGGATCCATGAATGTTATACAATGCAAACATGCCCATAGATACAAATATACAAGACTGTAGAAAAAGAAAGATGAACAATACGAGCCATGCCCAACATTGTATTCATGCCCTTAAAGTTGAACCATCTTTTGACCATATGGTGACCCTGGCATCCCAATGAATATCCAATCAGAGTCGTGGCCATGGCTAGATTCAGAGCCATCAAGATATTCATACCCATAACATTGAACCATCGGTTCACTGTATTGTGACTCCGGCTTCCCAATGCATATCCAATCAGGGCTCTACACTATGACCTGAACTAGACCAATAACTCAGCCGGTCTTCTACGCCACCTTAATAGGCTGCCCATAGAAACCACCTACTGTATCAAGATGTCACCAACGGAAACAATGCAATACATTCATACCCCATCAAAGAATCCATGACCAGGACAACCTTCAAATATCCAGAATAAAATGCCATTCCCACATTTGCCAATATTAAAAGCATGATATAATAACCAAAGCCTCATAAATCAATCCAAATTCAAATACAGGCACAATCAATAATATTTTCATTCGAACATCAAAAATTTCATAAATGCATCAATTATATAGAAGCTCATTCCCAAGCCATTTAAAACATCTATTCATTCAGATAAAACCAATGAAAACTTTCAAATAAAGTATATAGATTTATAAGTAATACTCTAATAGAATTATGCATCACAAAGGCCACTCACAACTTAAATGATTTAAAATTCCTAGATGCTCTAATCTTCCGTTAGCACCCAACCTCGAGGCGAGCACTCATCTCCTAGCCAAAGCGCACACACAAGCAATAAGTAGAATTAGACAAACCATACCAATAAGAAAAACAAAACCCTAGGACACACTAACTAGCAACCCTCAAACAAAGTTAGGATTAACTCAAAACTTGCTTCGTAGGTTACTAATGAATTCCTAAGGCCTTGAACATCACTCTTAACCAAATAATTCAAAGAATAAACAAAGGTTTGCTGGAGCTACAATACTACTATAGTAATTCATCTACAGTGATCATGGTTTCCTTGCAAATTATGGTTCTAGGTTTGCAACAATTGTAGAACACAAGTTTAACAACTTCCAATCAGGCTTCCAAGGCAATTTAGCAAGAAGGAGATCCAACTACAAGTTTTTAAGCCAAAAAATACAACCCTAATCCATCATTTCCATCCAAGAAAAACAAAGAAAAGAACAAGGCTTACAAGTGCTTACCTCTAATAACCAA
>NW_024086752.1:0-24128 GCF_009730915.1 Dioscorea cayenensis subsp. rotundata
TTTCAAAACCATAATCCTGCAGTGTTTTTATAGGAATGTACTCGTGCCATTTCATAATCAAAGCGTAATCCTATGTTTTCTCAATGTGTCATATTTCGATTTTGGAATCAAAACACCAATTTTTATTTTTGTATCCAGAATTACTGCTATGGAGCTTTCCAAAACTATTCCGAGGTTCTCCTTTTGGAAGGTCTTCTATTTTACAAAACAAAGAACCCTAATCCTAGTTTCTCTTTTCTAAAAGGTTTCTGTGTCATCAGTTATGAATCCAAAACCATAACCTATGTTTTCTAGTGAATATCTCCCATTTCTTTCAATCACAAAACTGACCGTTTCTTTTCTTTTTAATTAGTCCCTGTGGTCCCCATGTTTTGTCTCACTGGCGTGAATGTGTCCTTATTTTCAGTTTTGACTTTAAAACACTAATCTTTTGTTTCTTCCTCGAGAATCGTATTGTTTCTGTGAATCAAAACACACACACATCCTCATGTTTTGTTGATGTAATGTCTCTATCATTCAAAACTAATCCCATGTGAATTGTAATCATATTTTTCCAATCAAAACCTAATTCTATGTTTTCTTTCAAAATGCTCTCATGACAATCCTCCTTCAAAACCTCTAATCCTATGTTTTTCAATCAAAACCCTAATCCTCTTTTGAATCAAAAACTGTAATCTTTTTGTCTTTTAGGAATATCTCATCAATCAAAACACTGAATTCTATATTTCAAAACCCTAGTACTCTCTCGTTTTGTTTTCCTCGTATGTCACGAGGCCTTTCAATCAAAACGCTCGAATCCTATGTACGCCCAATATCTCCTATCGTCTACGAATCGAATGCTTTCTTTCCAGGAAATGCCTCACTAATCAAAGACCCTATTCGTTTCTTTTGTTTTGAGAAAATCTACTACGCGATCAAAAGCCTTTATCCTAGTATTTCCTTTTCGGAATGGCTACTATATTTGACAAAACCCTAATCACATATTTTCTTTTTGGGAATGTCTCGCTATTTTTAATCAAAAACTCTTAATCCTATGTCTTTCCTTTGTAAATGTCTACGTTTATTTTCTTTGGGTTCGTAAAAAGCCCAATACTATGTTTTTCTCAAGCAATGTCTCATATTTTCCACATTGCCAAGCAAGAGGATACGGGAATAGGCAGCAGTCTGATTTTATCCCGTAAAAACTACATTTGATGCTATACAATATTTAGCAGCAGGAATTGTAGCAACCGAATCTAGTCCTGATAGCTATTCCCATGTCATTAATCAAATTGATCGTTATTTTCTTATGTTGAACCGATGGACACTTCCGTTTGCCAAAAACAAGAACTACATCGTTAATATAAGGATAAAATATTCATTCTTTTACGTTCACAAAAGATTCGTATTGCTATATTTTACATCGCTAGTGTTGCCTAGTAGCACTATTTCTGATTACTATTATTGTTATAGTAGGAAAGTTTTAGTTTAATAAGAATATTATTCTTATTTTAGCAAGGGAACTCGTAGGTTGTTATTTTTCTTAGTTACACCGGAGTTTCTTTTTCGGTTGCTATTTTCCTTGTGTGCACGAATTTTTGGTTGTTGTTTTCTTTATTGTAGTATGAGTCCCTTTGTTATTTATCTTGTACAGCTGAATTCGATTGTTGTATGTATGGATTTTCTTTATTCATTTGCTCTATTTTGGTTGCAATGGAATTTAGGTTGTTATTTTCTTATACAATTTCAATATATGTATTACCAGCAATTTTTCGGATGCTATTTTTCCATTTCCAATGGAATTTTCATTATCATTCGTCACTTTGCAGTAGAATATCCGTCTCTATTCTCTTTGATATTGATTTCATAGCTATTAGCTACTGAATTTGTTTTTACTACAATCTGACAATTTATTACACAAATAAAATTACCCATCTGGTGCTAAAATAATACAAATGATCCAAAAAATTATTTCAACAAATATCCAAAATCCATCATTTCAATCATGCAAAATACAGTTAATCCATCAAATGATCCAACATTCAATTCATACCATAAATACAAATGATCCAACATTTCATCACAATCAAAATTCCATCGTCAACAATTCTCTAATCCATCAATATAATTGTCACCAACAAACAAAGTGAAATAGGAAGTCATCGTGAACATACGTTGAATTACCTTGATTTTCTTTGTTCCTCTTCTTCACACATTGTCTCCTTTTATTAAAAATAATAAAATTTACAATACATCAAATTAAATTGCTATAGAAATACAATGAGTCAACAAAAAGTAAAATTAATATACAATGGTACATGTAATTACCTTTAGTTTTTTGCTCTCTCTCTCTTGCCCCAATATCTTCCTCTATTAAAATCATGAAATTTTAAAATCCATCAAATCAAATTGCTAGAAATTTATAAGTGTAGCACTAAAATTAAAGATTAAGATTAAATTTATACTAAAATCATTTTACTTGTTGGTGGAGGAATATTTGAACCAAATTTCTCCATCACGAACTCATCATAATCTGAAATTGATAAAGTGCGCTTATTTCACCTACAGACATTCTTCACTTGACTCACATCATCACATAAGCCCAAGCTCGCCGCTTCGTCGCTAATTCTATCATCATTAAGAGAAAACATCCAAATGTGTAGTAGTAGTAGAAGGACCACAAACTGATTTAGTTGTGCATGTATCTACACTAGAAAGCGATCATCTTTAGAGTGATCATGGTGCCAAAACCCAAATACACGTGTCTTGTAGCATCTCCTTCAATTGATTAACATCCATACTTCTTGATTCGAGCTCGGGATGATCGAGTATTATCCTCATATTTTTGGATAATATAAAATTGATATTTATCCTATAACTAAAGCAAAAACATATTAATTGATTTAAGTTTACAAAAATTTGAAGTAACAATTAACAAATTTAAGGAATAAATTACTAATGACTAACATACACTAACAACTTTGGATTTATTGGCGACAAAATCACCACTTCCTTTTTGATCGCTTTTATGACTTCTCTCAAATAATTCGGATATTGTATTGGTCGTTGAAGCTCTTCTTCCTATATAAGAAATGTTTTTAATTAGACTATACATATAATTTTATTATTGCAAATGTGTCTAAATCAAATTGATAAAATTAAATCCACTGACATGAGTGGAAGTGAAAAATTTATATACCATTAGCTTTTTGAGTAGCAAAGAAATGAATGAGAATAGCTAGTGTGTTTCATGATACTTTCCTTCTCGAGTTAAACAATTGGCCAATGCTGCTTAGATTTGTTTTCGCTAATTCTCCTACCTCATCAGTATCTATCAAAGCTTCCTAAAATTTAAGCTGGCATCCAATTCCTTTTCATTCCTTTTGACAATTCTTAATATCAACAATATTAGTGACACCAACTTCTTTCATAGCTTTTTTGTTCATTCACCATTAAATGCTATCCTTCAATCACTCCTTCATGTGTTTTCCCATACTCTTCGTACATTAGGTTCCTCTTGTAAAGGCCAATTAAATTATTCCTAATATTGTGCATTAAAATTAGAAGTCACATCCATAAAAATAAGATTTAAGGTTTAGGAAATTAAAGCAAGTTAAGATAAGATAAACCCAATTGATAGTTACCCCAAATTTCTTCCACATAGCTTTTTTACATCATCTTGAATTTTTCTCCACGTTGGCCTCACCCCGGTAAAATAGCTTTTAAATATTTTAACAATAGTTGATGACACCCGTTTCTCCGTGAAAACACTGGAGCAAGTTATAATTACCTAACAAACAATAAATGTATAAAAATAAAGAAATAGTCAATAAACCCAAAGAAAAAATCACTTGTGAATATATCACACTAAATACAAAATTTTCTACAAATTACCTATCACAAAGAATTTTCAAAGTACATTTTTATTTGCATCTTCTGGAGTGACTCTTCCAAAACTAGGACCCTTGTTCGACGTTGTCTTGCAACATTTTCAACTATAATCGATAATCCACGAGAACCTAATTCAAAAGTCTCATTCAATGTTGGTTCAATCGACAAATTAGGTGGCACTTCAAGTAGTGGATCATTGTTTGTTGATGTTTGATTTCCTAGATTACCCATAGAAGATGCCATCATAAATGGTTCTATGGTGGACTAAAGCGATAGGAAGTTACTTTCAAAGGTGGATGATATGCAGAATTCCTTGCATGATGATTGATGCACTCTCTGCAATTGTACGGGTTGCAAGTAAGTAATAAAGTGGTACCTGATAAATGCTTGTGTGATATGAATACGAAGCATTCTTTCCTTATGTTGAGCATTACATTTCTCAGGTTTTTACATTAATATGTGTGTTTTTATGTTACTTTTTATGCGTGTATGGTTGTGAGGTTTGAGTATGGAGGAAATAGGCCAATGTGGATCATAATGCACCTATTTTTGGAGGAGATCTTGCTAAGGTTCAAACGCCAAGACATATGGCAGTGTGAGATGCTAGAGTGTGTACCAACCTCCCTCGCATTCGAGTGAGCACATCCATTTGGAGGGTGCACAAAGGCGATCACACTCGAGCATTCCGTCTTATGGATAAAAAGAGCGAGAGCTCCACCAACATATATATCATTGAAGAAGCAAGTGATTCACGACGTGAACGTGTGCTCGCTTTGCGTTACTCCGATGAAAGTATGGAAGTGGGAAGTTATTCAAGTCGAAGATCGTAGCGATGCGTAGCATTTGAGAAAAGTAGACTGTCACGCTTGCTTTCCGCCGAGATAATCGAGAGAACAGAGAATCCACACGGGCGTGTGGAAAATTATCCACTGCTGTGGGAAATTCGCGACGGGCGTCAGAGTAGCGCTCCACGCCTCGTGGAGTTGCCTGATTCTAGCCTTATTTAATGCCCGATTTCAGCCCCGATTTTTGGTATTCTTTTTCTCCATCTTTTCCCCAACTTGAGAGGGCTTCGGCTAGGGTTTGGAGGCGTATTGGCCAAAGTTTTGTAGAGGTTCTATGGCTCCGACATCATCATTCCTGAGGAAGAAGGTTGGTAGGAGCTTCGTCGAGGTGTATCCTATACCGGATGAGGGAATCCTTGGACAGACAGTAGAGGACTCTCCAGCAAGACCACATCGACACGACAATTGAGGGGGTTTCTTTTATGGATTCATTACTTTTTACATTCAATTTCTTTGATTGTACTTTAGCTCCATGGAGAGCTAAACCCTAGTGGCTACTTGGGTGATTGTGAAACCCTAGGATGTATTCGTTTCTTTGAACTTCTTTATTATGCTTTTAATAAATTGATAGTTTATCGTGAGTTCCAACCTTGAATGCTTGATTGTATGAACATTTCCCTAGAGTGACACTAGGGTTGAGAGTTCTCATTGGTAACCCTTGTGAGTGAGTGACACACCACGAGCGTTAGACAAAGCTAGGTTGGAGAGGGTTGAGAGGGTGAGTCGAGAGGCATGTGAGCGCCCCCTTTCCCTCCGACGTGATAGATTCTATCTCCGTTTCTTGAGTTCTTTTGCGGCCATAATAGAGTGAATGGTCTAAGGGATGAACCTCCGCTGGGAGCCTAGTTATGCGCGTGCAATGGAGTGAAGCGTTGAGGGGATCTTAGTATTCTAGGGCTTAATTGTGGCTAGGGACCTTACCGCTCGACGAAAGGGTTAGGTCTATAATTAGGAAGCGATTTATCACTTGGAATCCCTAGAGCTCATTGCAACTTTATTCGATAAAGCGAGGTTGAGAGGTTATTTAATCTCTCCTCCGGGACATGAATAGAGTTAGGCATAGTTGACCTTAGATTTGGGACTATGTATGTAAAGATTTCGACTACTCACCATTGCATTGATTAGAAGCATAATAGAGAGTTCTTGCACTTGAAATGATTTTTCCCTAGGTGAAGCATCATCCCGAGTACCCCATCTTTTATCGATTGCCTTGCCCTCCTCCTTACTTTTGCTCTCTTTACTTGTCACTTTTTAATTGTTTAGGATTGAATCATTATCACACTTATCATTGTTGATACTCCCACATAGCTAAGAATCGAATTAAGTGTCTTTTACTCCCCTAATCTCTCGTGGATTTGACCCCGCTCACCCGGGATTATTACTCGACAAACCCGTGCACTTATGGATATACGCAAAGGGATCTTGTCAGATTCCCTGAGGGGTATGGTTTATCAAACCATAGGGATCTGGAACTCAAAGTACTCGATTTTCCTCTGATCTCTAGTTAAACAAAGATTGGGTTGGTTTTAAACAAGAACAAAGAAGAATTTAAAGAGAATGGAGGGAAGGAATGGGTAGACTAGGGTTGAGTATTCGACAATAAGAGAGCAATGCCCCGAGGTGATCCCTACAAGTTATATAGTGCTGAATTATTTCTAATGCCTACTAGGTTCATCCTAAGGTTCTAGTGTGTGCTCTAAAGCAAGATTGCATATATGGTTCTCAAATACACAAAGGCCTGCTAGGGTAACTGTGCATCCCAAACACATTGAGTTTTGCAATCACAATAAGCAATCACAACTATGGTCATCCATACACCAAGTTTTACCAAAGCATCTGTGCAAAACAAACACATCAAGTTATGCAACACAAGATTTAACACTAGAATCTGAAGAACTCCATAGGCATTTAAAACAATTAGTCAAAGCATACAAAACATTGTAGTTTAACACCCCAGGGCACCGTGGATGATTAGCCCCTCATGGATGAGTACAAGAAGGAAGAAACAATTGAAAATCTAGAGAAAGAAGACATGATTCTCCCCTTCCTATGCAAGATGATCTTTCTTGGTGCTAACCCCATTTCTCCTGTGCCTCCAACTCGCCCTTGATCTCCCAAGATGGTGTGGTAAATAAATATTTCTTCGACTCACTTTGTTCATTCAAAACAAAAAGTTAAAAAAAAAGAACGGACAAACTACAACCTAATAATTAGGAAAAACAAGGGATTATATGACTCACGGTGGGTAACGAATAGCAGCTACGCTTGCGGAAGCAAAGGTAGACGAAGTAGCCATTGTTCACCTCCATTAGCTTCTCTGTAACTCTCTCTCTTCAACAGGTCAAACTACTGCAAGACTCCTACAAGCAAAACACAAAATTGCTTAAACCACTTCCAAAATCTTTAAAAAATGTTTTATTTTCGTAGGAAACAAACACATTCAACATTAGATAATAAATTGAAGATATATATACCTTAATAAAATCCCGATCAAGAATAGCTTCAGACTCAAAATCTTGTGCCTGATTCCAAACTGGCTATGAGTCCTAAATAAAAATCACAAAAATCAAAAAGGAGAAAAAAAGAAACAAATGTACCCTATATCCCTAAATTGAAGGTCAATGAGCAACACCACCATAAATAAATGAGGGAAATTAAAGAACAACAAGATATCTCTACATTTTTCACCTTGTTCTTGAGCTCAGCACTCTTCGAGATCACAGAAATCCAAGTGTTTGGGAGGATTAGGGTCGTTGGGGTTGGGATACAGAGGGTCAGTGAGGAGGATGGAGCAGGGCACGACATTGAAGATGGGGGATGATAGAGGTTTCTGGGTCGAGCTTGGCAATGCGGATGGAGTTGAGTAGGGTGGAGCTTCCTGAGGATGTGCTAGAGGGACGAAGATGGCAATCGGAGTTGTCGATCGCAGCGAGGTAAAAGCACTGAGCAAAGGCCAAATGAATACACCACGCTAAATAGGGTATGGATGGTCCATCACGCGGAAGGAGTGACTGTGGTGCTACGATTAGGGATTAGGGTTGGGGGCTATATCTGTGTGAAGAGAATTGGTTGGTGGAATGTGGGGGACAAAAGGTGAGGGGTTATTTTTTTGGTGCCATGTTTTCAGTGGTTGTTTTTTAATTTTTGTTTATTATGAATGGGAATTAGGTGGGGTGTATAAAACTAGTTTATTGAATGTTTATTTTCGTGGAGCCGATATTGAAAGATAGGATACATTTTGAAAAGAAAGCAAAGGATTAGGGTTTTGATTGAAAAATAGGTGGTATTCGAAAAAAAACATAAGATTAGGGTTTTGATTGAAAAATATGAGATATTCCTAAATGAAAACATTGGATTATGGCTTTTATTAAAAATTAGCCGACATTCCCAAAACAAAAGACAAGATTAGCATTTTGGTTCAAAAAATGATATATTCTGAAAAGAAAACAAATTATTAGCATTTTGATTAATAAACTAGAAAATAGTATGCACTGAAAAAAAAAATAGTATTCATTTTTTTTATTAAAAGATAGGAGACATTCTGAAAATAAAGCATATTATAGACATGTCTCATATATTTCAATAAAAACTCTAAGCCTATGTTCTTTTTTCAGAATGGCTCTTATTTCTTAATCAATACCCTAATCTTCTGTTTTCTTTTCAGAATGTCTCATATCTTTCAAACAAAACCCTAATCCTATGTTTTCTTTTTGAAATGTCTCATATTTTTCAATCAAAATCTTAATCCTATGTTTCCTTTTTCTTAAGCCTCCTATTTTTGAATAAAAACCTAATCCTATGTTATTTTTTCGGAATGGCACCTATTTTTGAATAAAAATCCAAATCCTATGTTTTCTATTCATAATGTCTCCTATCTTTTTTAGAATTTATTCTATCTTTCAATAAAAACTCGAATCCTATTTTTTCATTTCTTAATGTCTACTATTTATCAGTTTTGAATCAAAATCCTAATCGTTTGTTTTCTTTTGAAAATGTCTATTATATTTTAATCAACCCTTAATCCTATGTTTTCTTTTGAATATCCCCTATTTTTCAGACTTTAATCAAAACCCTAATCCTATGTTTGCTATTCAAATATATCATGTTTTCCAATCAAAACCCAAAACCTATGTTTTCTTTTTGGAATGTCTACTATTTCTCAATTTTCAATCAAAGACCTAATTCTTTCTTTTGTTTGGAATGTCTACTATTTTTTAATCAAAACCCTAATCATTTATTTTCTTTTCAGAATGTCTCCTATTTGTCAATCAAACCCTAATCCTATGCTTTCTTGTCGAAATGTCTATCATTTTTTTAATCAAAACCCATAACCCATGTTTTCTTATAATAATGTCCCCTATTTTTTATTCAAAACCCTCATCTTATGTTTTTCTATAGTAATGTCTCCTATTTTTTAATTAAAACTCTAATCTTATGTTCTCTTTTCGGAATACTTATATTTCAATCAAAAACCTAGTCCTATGTTTTTTTTCAGTATGTCTCACATTTGTATCAAAACCCTAATCCATTGTTTTTTTTAGAATGTCTCCTACCTTTCATTTAAAATAGGATTCAGGTTTTCAGAAAAGATTGGAGGCATTCCAAAAGAAAACTTAGGATTAGGATTTTGATTGAAAAATAGGAGAAATTCTGAAAAGAAATGACTGGATTAGGGTTTTGATTGAAAAATATTAGACATTACTATAAGAAAACATAGGATTAGGGTTGTGTTTCAAAAATAGCAAACATTCTGAAAAGAAAACAAAGGATTAGGGTTTTCATTGAAAAATAGGGGCATTTCAAAAAGAAAACATTGGATCAGGGTTTTGATTCAAAAATAGTGGACATTCCAAAAAGAAAATATAGGTTAGGGGTTTTTATTGAAAAATAGGAGACATTATGAAACAAAAACATATGATTAGGGCTTTGATTGTTCAACAGGAACCATTCCAATTACGGATTTCTAGGAATGTCTCCTACTTTTTACTTTTCAATGAAAACCTTAATCCTTTGATGTCTTTTCAGAATGCCCCATATTTTTTAGTCTAAATCCTAATTTTATGTTTTCTTTTTGATATGTCTGCTATTTTTCAACTAAAACCCTAATTCTATGTTTTCTTTTTGGAATGCCACGTCAATTTCGGTTTACAACCAAAAACCTAATCCTATTATTTCTTCTGGGAATGTTTTCTATTTTTTTTTAGTCAAAATGATAATCCAATATTTTCTTTTCTAAAAGTTTAATTTTTTGGATTTTTAATCAAAACTCTAATGCTTTGTTTTCTTTTTAGAATGATTGTAACCAAACCCCTAATTTTATGTTTTCTTTTTTAACGTCTCCTATTTTTTTTTTTTTGAATCAAAACCACAATCGTATGTCTTACTTTCGGAATTAGTCCTACTTTTTTATTTTTCAATTAAAACCCTACTCTATGATTTATTTTCATAATGGCTCCTATTTTTTAATCAAAACTTTCATCCAATGTTCTCTATTCATATGGTCTCCTAATTGTTAATCAAAGCTATAATCCTATGTTTTCATTTTTGAATGTCTTCTATTTTTAAGATTTGAGTCAAAACCCATATTGTATGTTTTCCTTTTAGAATGACTCATATTTGCCAATCAAAACTCTAATCATATTTTTTGAATGTCTCATTATTTTGAATGAATACACTAATCTTATGTTTTGATTTTAAAATATGATTTATTATTGTCTGCTAATTTTTAATAAAAAACCTAATCCTATATGTTCATTTCGTAATGTCTCCTATCTTTCAATCAAAATCTGAATTTTATGTTTTATTTACAGAACGTCTCCTATTTTTCAATCAAAACCTAATCCTATGTTTTTCATTTCATAATGTCTCCTATTTTTTAATCAAAACCATTATCCTACGTTTATTTTAATGACTCCTGTTTTTTAATCAAAACCCTTATCTTGTGTTTTCTTCCTGGAATGTCAAATATTTTTGAATCAAAATAATAATAGTAATGTTTAATATTTTACAATCAAAATCCTAATCCTATGTTTTCTAATCGTAATGTCTGCTATTTTTCAATCAAAAACCCTAATCCTATGTTTTCTTTTCTTAATGTCTCCTATTTTTTAGTTCTGAATCAAAACCCTAATTCTATGTTTTTTTTGGAATGTCACATGTTTTTCAATCAAAACCCTAATACTAAGTTATTTTTTTTGGAATGGCTGCTATTTTTAAATCAAAACTCTAATCCTATGTTTTTTTTTGTAAATGTCCTCTATTTTTTAGATTTTATTGACAACCCTAGTCCAATGTTTTCTTATAGTAATCTCTCATATTTTTCAATCAAAAACCTCATTCTATATTTTCTTTTTGGAATGCCTCCTCTTTCAAAATAAAAAAACTAATCCTATGTTTTCTTTTCGCAATGTCTCTTATCTTTCAATCAAAATGCTAATATTATGTTTTCTTTTCGGAATGTCTACTAGTTTTGAATCAAAAACTAATGCTAACTTTTCCTTTCATAATGACTATAATTTTTGAATGAAAATCGTAATCCTATGTGTTTTTTTTTATCAATGTCTACTATTTTTTAACTAAAAACCTAGTCCTATGTTTTCTTATACTAATGTCTCATATTTTTCATTCAAATACTAAGTCTATGTTTTCTTATATAATGCCTCTTATTTATCAATCAATACCCTAATCCTATGTTTTCTTATAGTGATGTCTCCCATTTTCAATCGAAACAATAATCCTATGTTTTCTTTTCGGAATGTCTAATATATTTAAATCAAAACCGTAATCACATGTTTTCTTTCCTTAATATCTCCTATCTATCTGTTTTAAATCAAAACCCTAATCTATGTTTTCTTTTCGGAATGTCTCTTATTTTTCAATCAAACCCCTAATCCTATGTCTTATTTTCGGAATGTCTCATATTTTTCAATCATAACCTAATTCTTTATTTTTTTTCATAATGTCTCGTATTTTTTAATCAAAACCCTAATCGTAAGTTTTTTTTGTAATGCCTCCTATTTTTCTAATCAAAACACTTATCTTTTGATCTCTTTTATGAATGTCTGATATTTTTGAATCAAAATAATAATCCTATGTTTTCCTTTCATAATATCTCATATTTTTCATCAAAACCCTGATCCTATGTTTTCTAATAGTAATGTCTCCTATTTTTTATCAAAACCCTAATTCTATGTTTTCTTTTTGGAATGTCTCCTATTTTTTAGTTTGAATCGAAACTATAATCCTATGTTTTCTTTTGGGAATGTCTAATATTTTTTAATCAAAACCCTAATACTATGTTTTTTTTCAAAATGGAAACTATTTTTTAATAAAAATATTAATTATATGTTTTCTTTTAGAAATATCCCGTATTATTCAGTTTTTATTGAAACCCCTAATACTATGTGTTTCTTACAGTAATGTGTCATAGTTATCAATCAAGACCGTAACCTATGTTTTTCTTTTCGGAATGTCTCCTATTTCTCATTCAAAAATCTAATCTAATGTTTTCTTTTATTAATGTCCGTTATTTTTTAGTTTGGAATCAAAACCCAAGTCCTTTGTTTTCTTTGTAGAATGTATCATTTTTTTTTAATCAAAACCCTAATACTATCTTTTTGTTTCAAGAATCTCTTCCAATGTTCTCTTTTCATAATGCCTCATATTTTTGAATAAAAATCCTAATTTTATATTTTCTTTTCGTAATATCTCCTATCTTTCAATTAAAACTTTAATCATATGTTTTTTTGGAAATGTCTCATATTTTTCAATCAAACACCTAATCCAATATTTTTGTTTCATAATGTCTACTATTTTTTAATCAAAACTTTAATTCTATGTTTTTTATAGTAACGTCTCCGATTTGTCAATCAAAACCCTAATCATATGTTTTATTTTTGGAATGTCACCTTTTTATTAGTTTTGAATGAAAACCCTATTCCTTTGAATCAAAACAATATTCCTATATTTTCTTTTCATAATGTCTACTATTCCCTGAATTAAAACTCTAATCATATGTTTTTTGATTGAAATATACCCCTATTTTTTCAGCTTTTTAATCAAAAACATAATCCCTATGTTTTCTTATAGTCATCGCTCTTATATTTTTCTAATCAATAACCTAATCCTATGTTTTTCTTCCAAGAATGAATCTATTTTTAATTAAAATCCTAATCCTATGTTTTTCTATCCATAAAGTCTACTATTTTTTTCAATGAAAAATACTAATTCTATGTTTTCTTTAATTAATGTCTCCTAATTATCAATTTTCAATCAAAACCCTAAACTTTTATTTTATTTTCGGCATGTCTCTTATTTTTCAATAAAAACCCTAATCCTATGTTTTCTTTTTAGAATGTCTCTTATTTTTTATTGGAGCCTTAATTCTCTGTTTTCATTTCGGAATGTAACCCATTTCGGAATGTCTCTTATTTTTTATTTTGTTTTGAATGAAAACACTATTCCTTTGATGTACTTTTAGAATGTCTCCTATTTTTTAGTCAAAACCCTAATAGTAAATTTTTTCTTGATATGTCTCTTATTTTTTGACTAAAACTCTAATCCTATGTTTTTTATTTGGAATGTCACCACAATTTCGGTTTTCAATAATAAAAAGCTAATCATATTTATTTTTCTCGGCATGTTTTCTAATTCTAAATCAAAAAGCTAATCCTATGTTTTCTTTTCACAATGTCTCCCACTTTATGGTTTTGAATCAAACCACTAATCCTATGTTTTTCTTTCAAAATGTTTAATTATTTTCAGTTTTTAATCAAAACTCTAATCCTCTTTTATTTTCAGAATGTCTACTTTTTTTTAATTCAAACTTTAATTTTATGTTTTCTTTTGATAATGCCTCCTGTTTTTGGTTTTGAGTCAAAACCCCAATCCTATGGCTTACTTTCGGAATGTCTCCTATTTTTTTATTTTTCAATCAAAATCTAATTCTATGTTTTCTTTTGGGAATGTCTCCTATTTTTTAGTCAAAACTCTAATCGAATATTTTCCATTTGTAATGTCTACTATTTATGAATCAGAGCTTTAATCCTATGTTTTCTTTTGTAAAGTCTCCTATTTTGCCGATTTGAATCAAAACCCTTATCGAATGTTTTCTTCTCGGAATGTGTCATACTTTTCAAACAAAACATAAATTTTACATTTTTTGGAATGTCTCATTTTTTGAATAAAAACCCTAATCTTATATTTTTATTGAAAAATAGGATTTAGTATTGTCTGCTAATTTTTAATCAAAAATCTAATCCTATATTTTTTTATAATGTTTCCTATCTTTCAATCAAAACAAGAATTATAAGTTTTCTTTATTTTAATGTCTACTATTTTTTAATCAAAACCCTAATCTTATATATATATATTTTTTTTAAATGCCTCCTATTTTTTAAAAAAAGACCCTAATCATATTTTTTTTTCTTTTGAGAATGTCTCATATTTTTGAATCAAAACCCTAACATTAAGTTTTTGGGAATGCATCTATTTTTGTATCAAAACACTGATCCTATGTTTTTTTATAGTAATTTCTTCTATTTTTTTAATCAAAACCCTAATCCCATGTTTTCTTTACGGAATGCCTAACTGTCTCCTATCTTTCAATCTAAATCTGAATCTTATCTTTTCTTTTCTTAATCGCTCCTATTTTTGAATCAAAACCCAAATCCTATGTTCTCTTTTGGGAATGTCTACTATTTTTTATTCAAAACCCTAATCCTATGTTTTCTTATCGAAATGTCTCATATTTTTTGTTTTTTAATCAAAACCCTCATCCTATGTTTTTTTTTCTGAATGTCTCCTATTTTGCAAACAAAACGTGAATCTTATGTCTCCTAGTTATCAGTTTCGAATTAAAACTCTAATTTATGTTTTCTTTTTGAAATGTTTGCTATTTTTGAATCAAAAACTAATACTATGTTTAATTTTGGGAATGTCTGCTATTTTTGAATAAAACAACCAGCGTATGTTTCTTTTCCTAATGTCTCATGTTTTTTAATCAAAACCCTAATACAATTTTTTTTTAACGTCACCTATTTTTTAATCAAAACCCTAATCTTATGTTTTCTTTTGGAATATCTGCTATTTCTGAATCAAAACAATAATCCTATGTTTTCTTTTTCATAATATCTCATATTTTTCAATCAAAACTCTAATCCTATGTTTTCATTTCGGAATGTCTTCTATTTTCAAATCAAAACCCTAATCCTATGTTTTCATATAGGAATGTTTCCTATTTTTCATTCAAAACACTAATCCAATGCTTTCTTATAGTAATGTGTTCTATTTTTCAATCAAAACATTAATCCCATGTTTTCTGTGGCATTTTGGCTTTTTCTTTTCTTGTGTAGAGTAGTTTGTTTCAATCTTTCCTTTCTTGTTTGTTTGATGTCTTAGTTGAGTCATCCTTGTTTGTAGTTCCGAGCTTCCGTGGAGGGTTTTGAGGGTGTTTTTGGGCATTTTAGAAGGTGCGTGGGCTGTGCACAGTCACGATAGAGTTTGTGCGGGAGCATGCAAAGGCAACGACAACCCTCCTCAGGTGTGTGCCACCCTATGCGGGTCAAGACAGGGGCCACACACCCCTGGGCAGAGGGTGTGGCTCTGGTGTGGGCCACACACCATGTGACGGACATCTCAGTGGTGTGGGCGTGTACACACACGGGCCACACACCAGGCCGTGCACGTATGGGTTTTATGCTTTTTAGACCTGCTTTTAACCCCTTTTTCTTGTGCTTTCTTCCCTAATCTTCCACTTTTTTCTTCTCCTTTCACCCTTTGGCCATTCTTAGGAGCCCTAAAGGTTGATTTTTGAGGTTTTCTTGTGCTTATTTGTGGTGCTTGGAGATCAATCCATGGTTTCTTCTAGGTGAGCTCTTCTCTCTCCTTCATTCTTCTTTGCTTGGTTCGTTGAGGCTAGGGTTCGTTGGTTGGTTTTGTTTGGAGCTAGAATCTTGTTCCCCTTCTTGTTCTTTGTTAGTGAAGCTTGAGGATCTCCTTTCTCCTCTATTGTGACGTTTCCTTAGAATTTTCGTAAAGCTTGGAGGTAAGATTCTTCTTCTTCTTCTTCTTCTTCCTTCCTTTTTGTGGTTTTTTTCTTTGAGCTCTTTCTTTCTAGAAAATCTTGGTGTGTAGCTGCTCTTTGAGTTTAGAGAGTGTGGATGATTGTATTCCCTTGATTTGTTAGTAGATCACGAGAACCCTTCCATTGTAGAAATTAGGTCACTCGTAGCTCCGGTGAGCCTCTCCCTTGTTTCTTGGTTTCCTTGTGTTAGAGTGAGGCTAAATTCCTTAGATCTTCTTTTGTAACCTAAGGTATTAGTTTGAGCAAGCCATAGAGTAACGCTAAACTCCTTTTAGTTTTGAATCAAAACCCCTAATCCTTTGTTTTTATTTTATTATGCCTCATTTTTTAATCAAAACCCTATCTTTTGTTTTATTAATGTCTGCTAATTATTAATCAAAACCCTAATATAATGTTTTCTTTTTGGAATGTCTCATATTTTCCTATTAAAACCCTAAGCCTATGTTTTTCCTTTCAGAATGCCTCCTATTTTTCAATCAAAACCCTAATCTTATGTTTTCTTTTCATATTGCATCCTATCTTCTATCAATACCCAAATAATATGTTTCTTTCCAGAATGTGTCCTATTTTTCATTTTTGAATCAAAACCATTATCCTTTCTTTTTTCTTTTTAGAATATCTAATATTTTTCAATCAAAACCAAAATCCTATGATTTTTTCGGAATGTCTAATGTTTTAGAATCGAAACCCTAATTCTATGTTTAGCAAAAGTAATGTCTCCTATTTTTCACTCAAATCCCTAATTCTCCTATTTAATCAAAACCATAGTTCTATGTTTTCTTATAGTAAAGTCTCCAAATTTTTTAATCAAACTCTAATCTTATATTTTTCTTTTTGAAAATGTTTTGCTTATTTTTTAATCAAAACAATAATCTAGCTCTTTTATAATGTCTCATATTTTTGAATCAAAAACTTTAATCCTTTCGAATGACTCTATTTTTGAATCATAAAAATTTTTTTCTTTTCGAGTACCTCTATTTTTGAATGAAAACAATAATCATATGTTTTCTTTTTGTAATGTCTCATATTTTTATCAAAACCATAATATTTACTGAATGCCTCCGCTTTTTAATCAAAATCCTAACATTATGTTTTCTGGTTGGAATGTATGCTACTTTTTAATCAAAACAATAATCTTATGTTTTCTTTTCCAAATGCCTTATATTTTTAATTCAAAACCCTAATCCTAATCTCGAATGTCAACAATTTTTCTAATCAAAATGCTAATCCTATGTTTTTCTTACATAGTAATGTCTCCTATATTCAAAACCATGATCTTAATTTTATTTCTTATAGTGATGTTTCATATTTTTTCAATCAAAACCCTATGCCTATGTTTTCTTTTTGGAATGCCTACTATACTTGAATGAAATCCCTAATCCTATGTTTTCTTTTCGGAATGTTGCCTATATTTCAATGAAAAATCGAAATCCCTATGTTTCTTTTTACCTAATTTTTCCTATTTATCGGTTTTTCAGTTAAAACTATAACCTATTTTCTTCTTTTTAAATGTCTCCTATTTTTAATCAAACACCTAATACTTTCTCGAATGTCACTATTTTGAACTGAAGCCCTAATCATATGTTTTTCATCTTCAGAATGTGTCCTATTTTTAGTTTTGATTCAAAACTATAGTATGTATTTTCTTCGAACGCCTCATGTTTCTTTATTGATAACCCTAAACCTATGTTTTCTTTTAAAAAATGTAAGATTAGGGTTTGGATTCGAACCCCAGTTTTCTATAGTAGACACCAATATAAGAAAACATTAGATTATTTTTTTTGAATCAAAACCCTAATCCTATGTTTTGATATAGTAATGTCACCTACTTTTCAATCAAAACATTAATCCTTAGTCGGAATGCCTACTATATTTGAAATAAACCCTAATCCTATGTTTTCATTTTGATATGTCTCCTATTATTCAATAAAAACACTAATCCTTGTTTTTCTTTTTGAAATGTGACTCAAACCCTATAGTTTTGAATCAAAACTCTAATCCTATGGTTTTTTTTTGCGATGTCTCATATTTTTCAATCAAAACCCTAATAATATATTTTCTTATAGTAATATTTTTCTATTTTTAATCGAAAAACCCTAATTCTATGTTTTCTTTGGGAATGTGGTCTATTTCTCAAATTTGAATCAAAACCTTAATCGTTTATTTTCTTCTTTTCGTGAATGTTCTGGATTTCTTGAATCAAAACCTTAATCCTAAGCTTTCTTTTCCAAACATCTTCCTGCTTTTGCAAACAAAACCTAGAATAGTAGGTTTTTCTTTTTCTTAATATCTCCTATTTATCAAATTTTTAATCAAAAACCCTAACCTATGCTCGTGAATGTCAGAATGTGTCCTATTTTTCACTTTTTGAATCAAAAACCAAATTCTAGTTTTTTCTTTTCAAAATGTCTCATCTTTTGAATTAAAACCCTAATACTATATTTTTTTTCAAAATATGTCATATTTTTCAATCAAAATCCTAATCATATATTTTTCTTTTCGGAATGTCTATTTTATTTTACTCAAAACAATAATCCTAAGCTTTCAATCAAATCCATAATCCTATTTTTCTTTGAAAACCTTAATCCTATCTTTCAAAATCTTAATTCTTTGTTTTCTTTACGTAATGTCTTCTATCTTTCAATCGAAACCCAAATGCTAAGTGTTCTTTTTTGTTAATATCTTTTATTTATCAGTTTTAAATCAAAAAATTAATCATATGCTTCCTTATAGTATTGTCTCCTATCTTTCAGTTTTAAATCAAAACCCTAATCCTTTGTTTTCTTTTAGGAATGCCTCCTATTTTTGAATCAAAGTCTTAACCTTTTCTTTTCTTAATAGAATATCTACTATTTTTGAATCAAAACTCTAATCCTTTGTTTTCTTTTTGGAATTCCTACTATATTTGAATAAAGACCCTAATCCTATGTTTTCTTTTTGAATGTCTGTTATTTTTTTATCAAAACCCTAATCCTTTATATTCTTTTCAATAAGTCTCATATTTTTCAATCAAACCATTTATAGTATGTTTACTTTTCTGAACGTCTACTATTTTTTAATCAAGACAATAATCTGTGTTTTTCTTTTTTTAGAATGTCTCCTATCTTTCAATCAAAACCCCTAATCCTATGTTTTCTTTTCGAATGGGTCCTATTTTTTTCGCTTTTGAATCAAAAACACTAATCCTATGTTTTCTTTTCGAAATATGTCATATTTTTCAGTTTTTAATCAAAACCCTAATCCTTTTTCTTCTTTTCGGAATGTCTCCTATTTTTGAATCAAAATCGTAATCTTTTCTTTTCATTTTGGAATGTCTTGTATTTTTTAATCAAAACCATAATCCTATATTTTCTTTGCAAAACATAAGAATTAAGTTTTGTTTGGAAAAGAAAACACATGATTTAGTAATGTCTCATATTTTTCAACCACAACCCTAATCCTATGATTTCTTTTCAAAATTCCTACTATTTTTGAATCAAAACCCTAACCATATGTTTTCATTTGGAAATGTCCCCAATTTTTTAATAAAAAACCTAATCCTTTTTTTTTTGTCAATTGGGCGCCATCATATCAACACAAAAAGAATAGATCCCATATGAACTTTGAAGTTAAGCAAGCTTGGGAAAGAGTTGTACTAGGATGGGTGACCTCTTTCGAAGTCCTCGTGTTGCACCTCTCTCCCTTTTTTTTGCTACAAATATTATTTTTATGATTTTATTAATTAAAAAACAATCATAATAAAAAAAATCAAAGACTAACCTATGTTTTAATCAAAACCCTAATCATATGTTTTCTCAGAGTAATATCTAATATCTTTTTTTCGGGAATCTTTGATAATTTTTAATCAAAACCCTAATCCTATGGTTTTTTTTCCGTAATGCCACCGATTTTAGAATAAAAATCCTAATCCTTCTTTTTTTTTAGAATGCCTCCTATTTTTGAATTAAACCCCTAATCTTATGTTTTTTTTGGGAATATCTGCTATTTTGAAATCAAAACAATAATCATATGTTTTCTTTTTATAATGTCTCATATTTTTTAATCAAAACCCTATTCCTATGGTGGAATGCCTCCCATTTTTTAATCAACACTGTAATGTTATGTTTTCTTTTGTGAATGTCCGTTATTTTCGAATAAAAACAATAATCCTTTGTCTTCTTTCCGTAATGCCTCATATTTCTCAATCAAAACCCTAATCCTATGTTTTCTTTTTGGAATGCCATCTATTTCTGTGTCAAAATCCTAATCTTATGTTTCTTTTGTTAATGCCTCCTATCTTTCAATCAAGACCCTAATCCTATGTTTTCTTTTGAAAATGTTTCATATTTTTAATCAAAACCATAATCCTATGTTTTTCTTTTCATAATGTCTACTATTTTTGAATCTAAATTCTATTGCTAAATTTTCTTAATGCCTCCCTTTTTTTAATAAAAATATTAATCCTATATTTTCTTTTGGAATGTCTACTATTTTTTAACTAAAATCCTAATCCTATGTTGTCTTAAGGTAATCTCAATGATTTTTCATTCGAAACCCTAATCTTATGTTTCTTATATTAATGTCTCCTATTTTTCAGTTAAAACCCTAATCCTATGTTTTCTTATACTAATGTCTTCTATTTTTCAATCAAACCTTGTCCTATGATTTTCTATAGGAATGCATATTTTATTCGAATCCAAACCCTAATTCTATGTTTTCTTTTCTTAATATCTTTTCTATTTATTAGTTTTAAATCAGAACCATAACCGACGTTTTCTTTTCGGAATATCTCCTATTTTTTCTATCAAAACACTAATCCTATGTTTTATTTTGGTAATGCCTCCTCTTTCTAAATCAACAACCTAGTCCCATGTTTTCTTTTTAGTATGTCTCTCATTATTTAACCAAAAACCATAATCCTAAGTTTGTTTTTACTTGAATGCTCTAATATTTTTAACTCAAAACCCTAATCTTTATGTTTTCTTTTTAAAAACTGCCAACTATTTTTCAATCAAAACAATAATCCTAAGTTTTATTTTCGAATGACTCATGCTTTCTTAATCAAAAACCATAATCCCATATTTTCTCTCGAAAGTGGCTCCTACTTTTGAATCAAAAACGTTAATCCCACGCTTTCCATTTGGGTATGTCTCGCGTATTTTTAATCAAGATCCCCAATACTATGTTTTCTTCTAGTAATGCCAACTATTTTTTGTTTTTTAATCAAAACCCTAATCTAATTTTTTTTCTTTTCGAAATGTCTACTATATTTGAATCAAAACCCTTATCCTATGTGTTTTTAGAATGTCTCCTATTTTCCAAACAAAACAAGAATCATATATTTTCTTATATCAATGTCTCATATTTTTTAATCTAAACACTAATCCTAAGTTTTCCTTTTAGAATACTTCCAAGTTTTCTTTTGGTAATGTCTACTATCTTTAATTCAAAACTCTAATCTTTATGTTTTTCTGAATGCCTATCTATATTTCAACTCAAAAAGCCCAATCCTATGTTTTTTTTACGGAATGTCTAATATTTTATTTTATAGTTTTCTCTTCAGAATGTGTCCTATTTTTCAATCAAAAACCTAAACTTTCCTTTTCTTTAAGGAATGTATGCTATTTTTGAATCAAAACTCCAATCCTATGTTTTCTAGGAATGTTTATTATTTTTCACGCTTTGAATCAAAACCATAATCGCTTGCTTGTTTTCTCTCGGAATGTCTCATAGTCAAACCCTAATCCTATCTTTTGTCAATGTCTGTTTATTTTTAATTAAAACCCTAATATGATATTTTCTTTTTAGATTGTATGATATTTTTCAATCAAAACCTTAATCCTATGTTTTCTTCAAATGCCACCACTCTTAAAAAGAGAACAAAAGGATTAGGGGTTTTTCATTCATGACCTAAAAATATGACACATTTAAAAAGAAAACACAGGATTAGGTTTTTCATTGAAAAATAGAGATATTACTATAAGAAAACATAAGACTAGGGTTTTCATTCAAAATCCTTTTGTTCATTAAAAATATGAGACATTTTAAAAGAAAACCATAGGATTAGGGTTCTTATCTGAAAAATAGGCCACTACTATAAGAAAAACATGGATTAGTGTTTTGATTAAAAACCTAAAATTAAGGGATATTTCCAAAAGGAAAGATGAATTAGGTTTTTGATCCAGAAAAATAGTAGACATTACATAAGATTAGGGTCTTTGATTTGGAAAAATAGAAGCTCATTCGCAAATGTAATAAATGAATTATTAGTGTTTTGATTGAAAAATATTTTGAAAATTACGAAATCTAAACATAGGATTATTTGCTTTATTAAGAGGCGACATGCCCAAAAAGAAAACATAAGATTATTGTTTTCTGATTGATAAAAGTATGAGATATTACTATAAGAAAACAAAGGATTATGCGTTTTATTTCTCAAAATAGCTGACGTCCCAAAAAGAAAAGAAAGGATTAGTGTTTTGACTTACATGGACACTTTCCAAACAAAACATAGGTTATGGTTTTCATTGAAAAATATGACACATTCAAATTAGTACTTTGATTATAGCGTATATCTCCCTAACCCTAATCCTATAAGTTAATTTAAGAAGGCTACCTATTTTTGAAACAAAACAATAATCCTATGTTTTATTTTTTCAATATCTCCTATCATTCAATCAAAACCCTAATTTCTTTAAGCTTTATTTTCTTCTATGTCTGCTGGTATTTATCGCAGGTTGAATAAAACTCTGAATCTCTAATCCTTTTGTTTTCTGTAATGACTCTTTATTTTTCAATCAAAAACCCAATCCATTCTTTTCTTTTTGGAATAACTGTTATTTTGTAAACATAATCCTAATCCTATGTTTTATTTTCAAAATTTCCTATCGAATCTAAAAACTCTAATCCTATATTTTCTTTTGAAAAATGTCACCTATTTCATTTTTAATTCAACCCGAACCCTCCTGTTTTCTTCTAAGTGCAATGTCCGTATTTTTCTAATCAAAACCTTTCAATCGATGTATGCCTTTCAGAAATGTCTACTATTTTTATTCAAATCCTCGATCATATGTAAGTTATTTTGAATGCCCTCATAATTTTCAATCAAAAATCTTAATCATATGTTTTCCAATAGTAATGTCTCATATTTGCAAATGAAACCCCTAATCCTATGTTTTCTTTATGAAATGCCTACAATATTTAAATCAAAACCCTAATCCTAAGTTTGATTTTGCATTCCAAGACAATACTATACTTTTGATTCAAAAACATAGGATGGAAAACCCTATTCCTATGTTTTGTTTGTAAAAGAGGAGACATTCTGAATGATAATTTGAAATGGCTTCCATTTTTTTAATCAAAAACAAAGAATCCTTTATCCTATTAAAAAATAGTAATGTATTCTATTTTAAATTAAAACACTAATCCTAAGTATTATAGTAATGTTCCTATATTTCAATAAAAACTAGTATCGATGATTTCTTCGAATGTATCCAAATTTTGAATCATAATCCTATGTTTTCCTTTTGTAATGTCTCATATTTTCCAATCAAAACCCTTATCGCCGGATTTCCTACTACCAATGTCTCATATTATTCCAATCAAAAACCTTAATCCTAGGTTTCTTCTGAATGCCTCCTATGAATCTAAACCAGAATGTCATATATATATAAATATATATATTTGGGAATGCTCATATTTTAAATCAAGACCATAATCCTAGTTTTCTCTTTTGAATGTCTCATATTTTTAATCAATAATTCTAATACAAATTTTTCTCATGCCACTATATTTTAATCAAAATCCTAATGTTATGTTTTTCTTCTAGGGTATGCCCCCTTTTTTAATCAAAAATAGTAATATGTTTCCTTCCCATAATATCTCATATTTTTCAATCAAAACCCTAATCCTATGTTTTCAGTCTTGAATCAAAATTTGAATCCTATGTTTTCTTTTCCTAATCCTATCTTTTGAAAAACCCTTAATCCTATATCTTATGTCCCCTATATTTTGTTTTTGAATGATCGGGTATTTTCTAATCAAACCTAATTGGAATGTGTCCTATGTTTTATCTGTAACCTTAATCCATGGTCGAATGTCTCTATTTTTCACCAACACCAAACCTATGTTTTTCGAGATGTCTTCTATTTCTAATAAAACCGAATCCTATGTTTCTGGAAATGTTATTGAACAATATAAGATCGCCATGAAAATTTCAGAATTGCCATGTTTTTGAAAACAAAGAAGTTATTTCTTTTAAAAGAAAAACATTACTAATTTATCTTTTCAATCAAAACTCTAATCCTATGTAATGGCTCATCAATCAAAACCCTAATCCTATCTTTCAAATC
>NW_024086753.1:0-16894 GCF_009730915.1 Dioscorea cayenensis subsp. rotundata
AAGAGCACGACCACCATAACTTTGGATAACTGTGTGGGTCAAAACAACCAGTTTTAAAACAACCCTTATAGTGGTACCTACAATCCGGGGTGGAGAGACCACTCAAATTTCTCTTAGAGCTAACCAAGGCAAGGACCACAAGGGTAGTTCTAGCCATCATAACCTCAACCTCCACCTCCTAAGCAGCCATCTCAAGAAGGAAAAGGGCCATTGCTTGAGACCCTCTTGGCACGATACATTCAAGCGAATGATGTCTGTTTTACGGGGCATGAAGAACTGCTGAGGGGCCGTCGCTATGTATTTTAAAGTTAGTAGATTCCATGTAAACTACCAATACAAAAAAAAGCAACAATTTAAAATTTTAGAAGAAATTAGAATACATTTAGTAGAAAAAAAATTCATTAGCAACTAGCTTGCTAAAGAAAAACCATCAAAGTATATTGGTAATATTAAACAAACAAGATTATATTAAATCTAGATTAGAAAATCATATCACTAGACATGTAACGCTTAAGACGTCAGAATTTATTAATAAAGAGCTTAGCCAATTAAAAGTAATCATAGAAAAAAATTAATATAATATAACTTGAATTAACAAAACATTAAAAAAAAGGAGAATAAAATCAATAAGAGAGGCTTGACTTTAGATAAAGAAATAGAAATGATGAATGAAAATATTATAAAGTAGCAAATGAATATTTTGAAAAACAATATATCCAATACATGCCTAGAAATTCGAAAAAATTAAAAAATTTAAGAGGCTTATTTCATAAACTTCAACATGAAATGGATAGATTACAATAAATAAAAAGGAAAATTGAGGAAATTACTTTTCTAAATACTATAGAACCATATGAAATAATGTGATATCAATTATTATGGATCTAATTACATCATGCCATGATTCATTTTATAATTTGAAATTGAACACCTAGAAAGAAAAGTTTAAATATAGCAATGAGTGAACTAGGGATGGCAACGGGTTCGGTCAGGTGCAGGTTTTGTTATACCCGAACCTGCACCGGCTACCCTGCCCCCATACCTGAACCCTAACCCGAACTTTAAGCTGATGGGTTTTTAAAACCCCATCCCACACCAGCACTAGACTGAAAATCGGATACTCGCGGAGATACCCACCTAGCCCATGACCCTATTTAAAAATATTTAAAATGAAATTAAAATACCAAGTAGAAATTAAAAATAGACATTAGAAATAGAACTTTTTCAAGATATGTTGCAAAATGCATTAAAAATGTAAAGATCTAAGAACGTATTGAGATACACAGAAAAACAAGTGGGGAAAAAATTGAAAACATAGAACATATTAAGATAAGAAAGCATCAACCTATAAGATCCAAGAAAACATAAACCACACTAATATACACGAACATAATCAATATTAACAAATCCAAATCCATAGAAGAAGAAGAAGAAGAAGAAGAAGAAGAAGAAGAAGAAGAAGAGACTCTTTTCACTGAGACTTATAAGCATAAACCTATAAGAGCCAAGAAAACATTAAACATACTTATATAAGCAAACATAGAACATATAGAACGAGAATGAACACCATAGAGTAGGCATTAATACCTATAGAACAAGAAAATAGATCAAGAATGAAATTCATACATGTCTTCATGGTCTCAATGTCACACCCTAGTTCATAGAACATTCAAAGTAAATAGACATTCAAAGTCACAAAATAATGTTAGGAGTAGGAATTAAAAATTTCAATCCAAAAGTATAGTCAAATGACCATCATTCATCATCTCTTCATAGAGATCAATTATCTTCCAAGCCATGAGTAGCTCCACTTGCTAATAATTCATCTACATAAGACAAAATAAATATTAAAATTCCAAATATGAAAACTGTATATTTTATACCAAATATCTTTAAATTTGTAAAATTTTCTTTTTACCTTCACCTTCAAAATCTTTCCCATTAAGTAAATTGAAGTCTTTCATTGCTTTAGAACTCATTCCTATATAACCCATATAAAATTTAATGAGTTAGTGATAATGAAACCATAAGTACTATACTATTAATACGTAAAATGAAACTTCAATTCAATTCAAAATAAGAGCATTTATTTGTTTAGATGATCACCATTCATCACCAAATAATCAATCATCTTCCAATCCTTGAGTAGCTCCACTTGCTAATAGTTCATCTACATTAAACAAAAGGAATTTTAGATTTGAAAAATAAAATTTATATAGTTTGCACCAAATATCATTTAATTTGTAAAATCTTCTTTTTACCTTCATCTTCTGAATCTATCTCATCAAGTAAATTGGCATAGTCTTCCTTTAGAACTCCTTCCTAAATAGGCCATATTAAATTTAATGAGTTATTGATAATAAAACATAACATATTAAAATATTAATACATAAAACATGTAAGAAAACTACTTTACCTTTATTTTCTTCACTCCATAACCAATTTCTAGCACACATCAAAGCCTCTAAAGTATGCCAATGAAGTCAATTATGATGCGGGCTTAGTATTTGACCACCAATACTAAATGCAAATTCAAGAACTACAATAGATATTGGAATGGATAATACATCTTTTGTAATTTTTTGTAGTGTTGGATATTTAACTCCATTTAACTTCCACCACATCAAAATATCGAAATCGGATGTTCTTGGTAAAATATCTTCCTCCAAATAAAGATCGAGCTCTGACTCAAGATGTGTTGTTTTTGCCCTTTTTTAACTCTTCACAAATGCATCAAAGTCATTCAAGGAATCATCAACCACAAAATTGTTGATATCTTCAAATGGAGAGCTAGTGGATTTTTTACTCTTCAACTCATAATAAAAAAACAAATCATAGCAAAGCTTTTGAATTCAATTAGCTTCATGGTAGGCATCAGCAAGATACAATTTTTGATAATAATATTCAAGTAAACTCATCTTGTATCTTGGATCCAATATTGTAGCAACTCCCATAATATCATGAATCATACTCCAATAACATTTAAACTTATCCATCATCTTTGTTGTCATTCTCTAAATCACCACTTTGGAAGAAGTAAGCTAACTTGATATTACCAAATTAATTTCACACATTGGGAAAATAAAGATTAGTAGTAGGATAATTAGTTCCAGAAAATAATTCTATAATACTATTAAAAATCTTCAACTTCTCACAAACTTCACTTGCAAATTCCCATTGTGTTGTTGTTGGCAAACAAGTGTATTTATCATCACAATGTTTTAGCCTACAAAATACGTCTTTATATGATATAGCAATGTCAAGCATTTTATAAGTCAAATTTCATCTAGTTAGACAATCCACACACAAGCTTTTAGTGTATGTCATGGGTAGTTGCTTAGCTGTTTCCTTGAATTTTTCCACTATTATAGGAGTTGCAGTCTAATAAGTTACACTGCCACGAATTTTTTCTACCCCATATTTCACTACTTCCAATCCATCCTTCACAATTAGATTTAAGATATGCGCACAACAACGCATATGAAGCAAAGAACCATCCTTTAGCAAAGGTCCAAGATACAACTTATTCTTTATCTTTTCAATCATGGAATCATTTGTGCTACAGTTATCCAAAGTTATGGTGGATAATTTGCCATCAATATTCCAATCCAATAAACACCCACCATAACGATTATGAAAAAATAATGTATAATCATAAAATAAATTTACATTTACCTTAAAATGTGTCTTTGCAAATTCCAAGAGTGATCAATATAACATGCAGCAATTGCCATATACCCCATTTTTTGATTGCTTGTTGTTCACATTTCTCATGTGAATTTCTTACTCTTCCTTCATTAGTGTCCATCAATTTTAATTCTACTGCTCAATATCATAAATAAAATTTTTCTTCATGGTGTTTTGGAGAAGAAACTGAATAGCATTGAAGTGCGAATTATCATTTTTAAACTCGAGATGATCCACTCATTGAAAGTGGATATTCATGCATAATGATTGCTCGTGAGCTGCAGGCCCTTCTTTCGCAAATTCGGATCATAAACTGTAGTTGTCATTTCTCTTGTTTACCTTTCACCATCTTAGATGTGATAAGTTTCTCGCCTTTAGCTACACCATTCATTGATGATTCATATGTAGATGCAATGTCATTCCATTCTTGATTTTCCTGCAATTTCTCAATAACCACATGAAAGCTGTCCTCTCATCAACTCGAGTCTTTTAAAATGACCATCAACAAACACTTTTAAACTTCCACTTTGTATAGTAGACTCTATACATCCTCCCAGACCTCTCTTCAATGGCATGTCCATATTTGAAAAGAACCCTTTAGGATTAGGACTCTCAACATCATTTGACTGCTGAATTCCCCAATTGATGTGATATCGATTCAACTAAAGCACCAAAAATCATCACCATCTAAAAAAAAGAATAATTAAATTTACAATTTAACTTTATATGAAAAATAACATATGAAAATTTTATAATTTTATTTAATGCCAAGTTTCACAATATGCTTACTAAATAATTAGACACATGAACCTAAGTTGGTATTGATGCCACATTTTAACATAAACCATCAACAGAAGCTTAAGATCATCAAACAAACAAACACAAGCCGATTACCTTCCTTCAAGACTCTTACTTATCGACCATGATACCGTATGCACTTTTAACAGATCATCAAGAAACCAAAACGAGAGGATTCTTCTGACCGAGAGTCGCACTAACATCACATTTTCCAACGATCCAAGAACTTGATCAGATTCCTACGCAAGCATGGCCAAAATATCACCTAACCATCCAAAAACCCACAACCTAAGGCCTTGTTTGACTGGTTTTAAAACCCGTATGTTTTATAAGCAAACTTTGAATCTGAATCAGCTAGATACTTATACGTGTCGAAAATCAAACAGCTTTTTCTCAAAACTAGCCATGACCTTCAAAAACTATTTTTAGCCTTATTTTACACCGCTTCTACATGCCTAATCCAAACATAAAATACAAAAATTAACTTACTCTCGAGAAGACTTTTTTAGACGACTCTACTAAACTAAAAAAATACTTTTTGATAAGCCAACCAAACAGCCTAAACAAAAGTTAAGCAAATTACGTTGATAATTTATTTCACTCACAAAACCTAATCAAGGCATCGGCGATTCATGAGAATCTCATTTTAAAGGTGTAGATAATAAGAAGATTTTACAAGGGTATATATACAAATATTTATTTAAAAGGACATATAGAGCTAGATCGTTTCATAGTGGTGGCGATCAATTAAATGATTGATATTTTTAGGATGACGCATGATAATAAATACTACTAATTAAAAACAATAATTATTATTATTAAATTAATGATATCGGATTCATATTTGCTTTTTGTGGCCTTTGTTGTGTCTATCTTCTTCACATTGTAAAATGGTGAAGAGAAAAGGAGTTAGAGTGTGACATGCCAATTAGTTCCAAACTAAATTATTATTTTAAAATTTATTTGATTGATTAAAATTTATTTTATTTTAAAATCTATATCTTTATAATCATTTAGATTAAAAAATTTTAGAAATTCAATTAGTTCGAAACTAAATTATTATTTCCATCATTTACTTTTACCCTAAATTTTATTTAAAAGCGATAATAATTAAGGTTAAATAAATGCTCAATCTACTAGAGATTGAAAATCAATTAGAATTCAAGGCATCATCTTTATGACTAAAAATTGAATAAGTGCAACAAAATAAGCACTGAAATCTCCAATCAAAACATTAAAAACCAAACAATGATGGTTCCTAGGCAGTAGATCTCAAATTGAAAGCAGAAACTAGTACCAAAAGGTAGGATAGATCAATTAGCCGAAACAATGCATCAAAGGAGCTTACAAAAATAGGACTCGGGATAGAATCTCACCTTCCCACTTGTGTGTGAATTCAAAAGTGAACTAGATCTTGACAGTGAGATGGGACTAAAAAGAGCAAAAGTGCAAAGAAGGAGAAGCATGAAAGGTGGAAGCTTGGAGAGACGCGATGTGGTGGAGAGAAGGTTGTTGCCATTGGAGAGAGAGGAAAAGCGGAGTTCGGGTTAGGTTTGGCCGACAGTCGTGAGAGGAGGAAAAGCTTGGAGAGATTTGAGGTAGGTTTGGTTTATCCTAACATTGAATATATATAATTGGGTATATTTGCTTGACTGGTCAGGGTCAGAGCTTTCGCTACACGGCTCCCATCGCGCTTTATATTAGGTCGGTGTTATGCGAACCCGACGAGAAACCCGGTCAAACTGGGTTTTCCAATCAAATTGGAATTCGGGTCGGGTGAGTTTTGGGATTGTGCTATCCCTAGAGAAAGTCACTTTGAAGTTACATCTAGAAATGACTAGAGGAAGGAAAAATACCGAGAGAGTTAAGAAAACTAATCAATAAGTTAAATCACAAACTAACATATTTAAAAAGCGAGTAAAAGGATAGGCGGATTATTAAAATGATACATATCACTATACTCATATAATTTCCATGGAAAAATTTCCATGGATGTTATAGAAAATTTCTTGAAAAGAGCGAGGAAAGGATTCTTAAAAAGCGTACAGTAGCAATATTAGAAAAGAAAATAATGTGTATAATGAACCACAAGTAGTAGGGAGAAAATAATCATTAGACAAAATAATGTCAGTATAATAATGTTAGCATAGACAATTAAATTATTAAGAAACTATCAGAAAGATTAATTAAAAGTGATAATGATATTGAAGAACTTACTAAAAAATTTACATATTTAAGAGTAATTAAAAAAAATCAAAATCTCCTTTTTGTAACATGGTATGAAGAAGAATTAAGGAAAAACAAAAATCTAAAAATGCAAGTAGGGTATTTTCAAAATATAACCATATATAAAAACTAAAAATGGAAAATTTAACAAAAAGGAGTAATTTATTCTAAAACTTTAGAAAAGCCTCCTAATTGGTAATAAACACTAAATTAATAAGAATAGACTTTAAAGATTTAAGTGTGAAACAATAAATAAAATAATATCATATTAGCTTATTGAATAGAATGATAAATGGGTATGGATTTGAAATTAGAGAGAAATATTTAGAAGAATTAAAAAGCACAAAAACATTTTAAGTATAGAAAATGACTTTGAAAGTTGTTAAATCTATAGATAATAATAGGAGATCTAACTCATTTTAGTTAAACGCATGTTAGAGACATTATTGCTACACTTGATAAAGCAGAGGTTAAGAGGGATCAGATATTTGGTCAAAAGCTATATAACTGTAGTACGAATGCAAGAAAAGTATTTTCGGAACTAGAATGAACCAAAAAATTATTTAGTAAATTAATAAAACCATTAGGTGATTTGATATATAAGTGATGAGTGCATTTTCATATAGTTAGTTATTTACCTCCGAGTTATATTTACTTGTCTTTTAGCATGTGTATATTTCATGTTATTACGGGTATGTTGTGTTTATTATGCGAGTTTAGGGTCCAAGCAAATAGTATTGAAATCGGAAGAGTATGGTGAAAAGAACATTATTTTTAAGTGTTCGGGTCAAAACGACCTCTATGACTGCTGGGAATGTTTTTTGCCTTATTGCTTGATTTCGGAGAGTTGAGCAGACAATGGTCAAGCGGTGTGCTCCGGGACAAGCACCGGGCAAAAGCACGCATGCTTCTCCCTGGATGCATTTCTCCGGACTTTGAAGTTCTCTCCATTCAAGCTGAAGCACACTTTCTCCCTTTCTTTTCAGCGTCGTGCTTTCAGTGAGCACGTGACGTGACGCATCGTTTTTCTCGTGCGTTCCTTCACCGGACACTTAGTCAATCTCTCCATAGTCCCAAAATATCATGGCTTAGCACGCACATGCTTACCTGTGCGTCGAGCTTGAAAAGTTCCTTTAATTGCCCGGATCTAGGTTTTGAGGGAGAGCTTGGCTGGGGTTTTCATCTCCATCTTTGGACAATAGTTGTAGGTCTAAACCGGACTTCACCATACCTTCTAAGGAGACCAAGATAGAGTTAGTGGCACATTTGAGGAATGAAGTTAGCCAACCCAAGGAGTTCCTTAAGCACAATTGAGAGGAGGGGTCATGATTTCTCATTATTTTTGTATCTCTTTCTCTTTCTCATTATATATGAACTCATTAGGGAATAACTTGTTCCAACGTGCTCGACCTATGAACCTGTTCTTAGTGTGCTTTTGATTTATTTGATTTTTAATTATTATGGGTTTTATTACGTTCTTATGTTAAATATTGTGTTGCTATAACTTGATGTGTTTAGAATTAGTAGTTGTAGTTATGAAACTTGAAGTGTATTGATGTAAATTGCCATAGTTGTGACTTTCCCGTGGGATTGCAAAACTTGACGTGTGAGAAACCGTAGTCACAATTGCAAAACTTGACATATTGGAAAAGCCATAGATACAACATTGCTGGTGAGCACATATAAGAACAACAAAATGTCCTTGATAATCATTTTGGAGCAAGTGCGTACACTAATGCACTTTGGGAATTAGTCCGCATTACTTCTCATTGATTGCACACTTGAATACAGTCCACCTATCTTTTCATCCTTCTTGATTATTTTTACTTTAGTTAATTCTCAACCAACCCATATTATTGACCGACTAAGAGATTATAGGAGAAATTAGTATTGAGAGTCTAGTCCTTGTGGTTTATGATAACCCCTACCCTTCGCATTGTATCACTGTATTACTTGATATGATCCGTGCACTTCTCTCGAGAGTATATCAATAGAACATGGAGAGATCAAGGTAATGAAAATGTTATAGGAATAGGACCAACTATTTTGTTTTACTTTAATTATTTATAAGTAAAAATACCTGTGAAGAATAAGCAAACAAACAAATTGCAGAGTTATAGCTATTTAGCAATAAGATATCATCTACCGATAGTATGAGAAACAAAACCTAGACATAAATGGATGACATATTATTAAAAAGGAAAACCCTTTAAAAAATTATGTAAAAAAGTTTAAAATTCACAAATCACATGTAAAATATAAATGTTTTATTCATTGAGAAATAAGAACATTATTGAAAAGAATTATATTAGAGATAGAGTTAAAAAGAAAGGCTAAATAACGTATCAACATTTAGAATTGCCGAAGAAGCGAATAGTAAGTGTAGTAAGTATTATTACACAGCAAATGATAGTGATATATATGTAGAGCATATTTGGAGGAGAAGATGCTAATTTTAATGAAAAAGTCACTTTTTAGAATTCAATGAAGTTTTTGGTGACATAGAACTAGTAGATACTGGATGGCTTACAATTTAGATAAAAATCTTAATCTACGTAGAAACACAAGCAAAAGATAGATAATGCTGTATATACATGAATTTATAGATCATAAAATAAATTTTAAGCAACAATGTGACATTTGTTGTAAATTCCATACTACTACAACATAGAAACACATATAATAAATGTGAGTTATCTTTTGTGTAAACTCCGTGGCAAAATAATGCTATAAATCATATAATTAGCCAAATGCTTATCGAACTATTAGCAGGCTTCAAGTACAATCAAATGGCAAAATTATAAATTGATCAATTATTAAAAAGAATAAAAGAAACTAGAAAAGAGGAAAATACAAAAGTTAAAAAGAAATTCTATGAAAATAAAGAAAAAGGAGTTGTAACTACGTGTGCTGTCGAAGAAGAAATGAGCTATGACAACATTATCCCAAAAATAATTTAGAAATAATAACTTCTCTTAAATTTAAAATTGTATTTTTGAACTTTAAAGAGAAGCTATAAAGTTAATTTAAAAAGGTATTATAGACACAAGAGGTAGCACTGTTGCCTATCTCCGTGTTTAATTCCTGCGAAAATATATAGAAATCAGCTTTTATACAAAATAGAAGTTAAAGATGCTCTCAGTAAAAATAATAATATTATCTAATTGATTACGGCAATAACATTTAACAATATCAAATACACGCTACCTTGTTTGGGTAAAACAAGCGTTAGGAAAGTCAAATGGCTTGAGACTTTTAATAGTAATGAATTTCATAGCCTGATGGAGCTCTCTATTGTTGGTAGAAAATTCACATGGACAAATAGACAAAGGGCGTCATATATAGTGAGTTGGATCGCTTTCTAGTTAACCCATAATGGGTGTCCCGCTTACACAGGTGCAAAATGGTATAAATATCGAAATGAATTCATCTTTTATTTTTATTTTCCGCCCTTTTCAGTGCTCTCTAATATAAAATAAACCGTCTTTTTGACTGCTATTTGCTAGGTCCTTTCAGTTATAAAATCGCCCTTTTGGTTCTCATATTTACACATTTTCATCCTTTTTGGTCCCTCCAATTCATCAACTGGAAGGACCAAGGCGCACATGCATCAGTGAGACCAAAAAGCAAATATGTGTAATCACGAGGACCAAAAGCTGATTTTATATTGGAGGCTGGCTTGTTGAGAAGCGTGAAAAATAGGGACCATTTTTGATATTTTGACCCACCAAAATTGTCTATCTAGGCTTGGCTCGATCATGAGTTTTGTTCGATTGGAATTAGGAGGATATACTTCAAGGCACCTTGTTTTAGATTTGAACTAGCATGCTATGTAGAAGGCTTTAGTGAATTAATTGAAATCTTGGTGAAGCAGTGACACCGGTTGGATGTAGTGCCTTTGTGATTACAGAAAGACATGTTCCATCTTAAGAGTTGGCTATGCATTAGGCAAAATATAGTTTTTCGTGCTATCAAACTAAGAAAGCTAGCCCTCCTTTATGACACGCAAACTAGTGATATAACTAAAGAGTCTTGATATGCTCTATTTGAGGGAGATTAGCAGTGAATCTTATCTTAAATTGACCTTGACTCCTTGTTGAAACAAGAAGAACAATGTTGGAAGCAGCGATCTAGAACAACTTGGCTTAATGGAAAGTTGCATTTACCTCTGGGTGCCATAGCAGATCACGCGTTCCCGCATCAAGGATGACAGCCATACTATTGAAGATAATGAGGAGATTGGGAAGGACACATCTATGAGTCGAACCTCCACAAATCTTCACACTAATTTTTACAATGAATCTACAAATTTAGAAAAGGTTCAATTAGGGCAAGCACTTCGTGAATGCGAAGAGGAGAACACAAAAATCCTTGAACTCATATAATCCTTATCAACTTATTCCTCCAAAAATCTTATCTAAGATCCTTACTTCCCAACTCTGATGTGTCCTAAACTCCCTAGATTGACATTTTGAGGAAATGCACCTTATTAGGGATCGATATGTCGACAGGGCAATATTGCCTCGGAGAAAGAACAATAGTTTTAAGAGTCTAGCTCTCGGGACATATCGCATTAAGGTTGACTTTTCCTTTGAAGTATTTAACATAGTGTGTGTAATTGAGTGACTTTGACATATCATCATGCAGTGCTCGACCTCTAGTTGAATGGGTCAAGTCCATTCTTATCTATTGAAAGTAATATTCTACTAGTTAAATTTTAGGAACAGTGTCCTTACGAAGTATGTCTGATGGATCCGTCATATTGACTGGCTAGTGCCATAGAAGATCTTGGAGTCATAAAACTAATCTGGCTTCGCTTTGAGGGTGTAGCAGGATGATGATCAACTTTCAAAAACTAAACTCTACTTGATAAATGCTTTGGACAACTTTTACCAATACCTGGTCTTAGACTCTCAATTACTTTATGGGTCTCTCGAACATATCATACCCTAGGTGTCTCCATTTTTGGAGACACCCTCAATGACTAAGATTGGGAGAAACTCGATCTCATCGATTAGGTCTCAGGTTGTCTACTTAGAAGACAATATTCCTTTCCCTAGGGGTGGACTTGCTACTCAGTGAACTTTGTTGTCACCCATCTATTCGCATATATTGAATGGATATTTAAGCTCCCATGTTGGGTGATTGAGGCCATTAATTGTATACGAGAGACTTTCTCTAGTCCAGAAATGGACACTCGACCACCCCTTGGTGTAGATTGAGTTAATTGGATATGACTTTTGGCTGAATCTCATGTCCAAGGAGATCGAGCATCCCGAATCTGGAAGAGTTCAACAATGCTCTCTTCTGGAAATGGTGGTGGAGACTTTGAATAGAATGCCCTAGTATGGTTCCAATGTGATTTAGTTTAACTAATACCGAAATTAGCCTACTGGAACCTTTTTCTAAACATCCCTAAGAGGAAGTCCTTCTTTTGGAATAACATTCTTAGTTGTTATCGACTTTTTAGAACTTGTTTTCACCACTGAAGTCCGGGATGGTCCGGCTACCCTTACTTGGTTTACCACACACCCATGTTTATCTCAGTCAAAAACTATCAAGGATCTTGAATTGTTATTGTAGAATTCACTAATTGTGATTAAGCTGTTAGAAACATGTGATGCTAAGTGATGGAGTTTAATAGCCAATAGCTAGTTTACAGTAAAATCTTTTTATAGGTTTCTAAATGATGGGGGAACTCGCTGCCTGGTAGCTAAGTTATTTGGAAAGGAACCTACCATCGCAAAGTTAATATGTTTAATTGGCTTGCCTTAGACAGTCTCATCCTTACTTTAGAAAACCTTTTTAATTGAAGATGCAATAGTTACCGACCATTATTTTTATGTCACCCTATCATGTGACACTCGAATCAAGAGATCCCTTGTTTATCCATTGCCCTTTTGCAAAGACAGTATGGGATTCCCTCCCCTCCCCCACCCCGGCCAGTTATTTTAGGTCTCCTATCATGCGACACTTGAATCAGTAGATCCCTTGTTTATCCATTGCCTTTTTGCAGCACATATGGGATTCCCTCCCTCCTCCCTCTTAGTTCCTAGGTTAGATTCATGAGGGAGCTCATTGAAGGAATTATGGAGCTAATGGAGACTCAACCTCCTCTCCCTGATTAGAGTCACTTGGGACCTTCTTGCTAGGGCCCTCACATGAAACATTTGGCTAAAAAAAGAATGCATGTATCTTTTTCAAAATTACATCACTATATCTCGTTATTGTAAAAGTTGTCATATGCTCTTCTATGGTCTCATCGTAGTTCCCGATTTGAAAAAGACTCAAATTAGAAGGTTCAACTATGATTAAGTGTAGTTTGAGTTTCTTGGAGCATAAGATTAAGGACAATTTTAGGAGTTGACAGGCGACAAGCTGATCAGGAGTCGCCTGCTTCCAATTAGTGCCATCTTGGGCTTCCCTCCTAGAATAATTTATTATGAATTCAGTTGTTACATGTATCCATTGTGAGTTGACAAGCCTTGTTCTTTTCTTTCTCATTAGTGGTTCAAAGTTTTTTATGTAAGTTGCCCACATCTAGTTGGTTGTCAGTCCTTTGTTTGTAGTTCTTTATTTGTGGTTCTCTCTACTGTTGTTATTGCATTTTTCTATTCTAATACATGTGGATTATAAAAATTATTTAAGAGAATTATATACAGGATCAAGATCAGAATTAATTAATATTTATTAAAATTAAATACTTAAAAACTTAATTCTTAATACTATATAATAAAATATTATATTAATAATTTTTTTAAAAAAATAATTACTCCCTCTTTCCTATTATGAGTACGTATTTTTATTACTTCAATTATTTCCATGCTGTTTATTTCTCTTTTCATCAATTAAGGTTATGTATTTAGGGGGTGTTTGGTTCGCGGTAATCTTTTCAGATTACCGGGAATCAAGTGGTAATCTGGATGAGATTCTCATGTTTGCATCTTATAGCATCTGTAATGTTGAGCAATGAATGAGATTATCAATAGTGAAATATTACCAAATAAGATGAGTAATGTGATTACTCAGCAAAATAGAGTGTCCATCCAGGATTCAGAGTTGGTGGTAATGTGCAATGTTTTGTTTTTTTCCAAATTATGCCCTCACTCATTTAATTCAATTCCTTCTTACACTCTCTAATTTTTATTTTCCCTTATTATTTTTGATATTATAATTTAATTATTTATTTATATAAATACTCTAAAATTAAGTTTTGTGAATTTTTTTATATGTAGAGGTATTTTTGGTAAAATAAAAAAAGATATTTTTAAAAAAATTTGTACAAAAATAATTTTTGATATTATAATTTAATTAGTTAATTATTTAAATACTTTTAAATTAAGTTTTTTTCAAATTTTTATATGTAGGGGTATTTTTGGTAAATACACAAGTATTTAAAAAATTGTAAAACATAATTTTTAATATCATAATTTTTATTATTTATTTATCTAAATACTTTTAAATTATGTTTTCAAAATTTTTATACGTAGGTGTATTTTTGGTAAATACAAAGGTACTTTTAAAAATTTATGGAAAAAAATAATTTTTTGATATTATAATTTAATTATTTATTTATTTATCCAAATACTTTAAATTATGTTTTTCAAAAATTTTTATACATAGGGGTATTTTTGGTAAATACAAAGGTATTTTTAAAAATTGTTAAAAAAATAAATTTTTGATATTATAATTTTTATTATTTTATTTATCTAAATACTTTAAATTAAGTTTTTCAAATTTTTATATGTAGGCGTATTTTTGGTAAATACAAAAGGTATTTTTTAAAAATTGTAAAAATAAATTTTTGATATTATTAATTAATTATTTATTTATCTAAATACTTTAAATTATGTTTTTCAAAATTTTTATACGTAGAGGTATTTTTAGTAAATACAAAGTTATTTTTAAAAAAATTGTGAAAAATAATTTTTAATATTATAATTTAATTATTTATTTATCTAAATAATTTTAAATTATATTTTTTTCAAAATTTTTATATGTAAGAGTATTTTTGAGTAAATTTGATATATTCTTGAGGCTGATTACTATGACTATTAAGACACTGGTATTGAAAGATTACCAGAGTAATATAAATTTTTCAACTGAAAACATAGTAATTTGCATTACTGCAACATTCTCGGACGTATAACATTCCCGATCACATTATCACGGTAATCTCATTACCATGGTAATATGTCATTACTGTGAACCAAACGCCCCTTAGAGTAATAATGGTGAAAAATAATAATACATTTAAATATATTGATGAGACTAAATTTAAAAATTAATTTTTAAATTAAGTACATGGATTGATAATTTGGGACATGAAAACCTTCCGGAGATAATTAAATTTGATAATAATTGAATGCGGTGGAATTTCTCCGAACCTACAATGACCCGCGAGATATTTTACACATCCTCCCTATCTAAATCTGAAGATGACGAAAACACCCACCACACCCGGTACGGAACATTCTCACTCCCACCTATCACTCCACTGAACTTAGAAAAGCTGTTGGTTGCCATTGCAAATTGGTGTGGTAAAACGCCGGAGAATGGCAAACCCAACGAAGCTGGACCATCATCAGCGCCGGAGAAGAAGAAGAAGAAGAACGACAACAACTCATACAACAAACGACGATCACAACAACAGCACATCTGGATCCGATCGAGACTCCATCTCGGTAAAACCAAAAGAAAAAAGTCAAGCCATTATTCCACACAAAAGCTATGATATATATATGCAAAGAAAAGTGGAACCTTTTTTTTCATTATTTTTATCTTTCTAGGGTTTTTGCGCTTCTGGTTTTGAACAAGTTTGACTGGTGATTTGATTGATATACAGAGTTTGGCAGGACGCGATGCTGGGCCAGATCCCCAATCTCTCGCCTCTTTCGCTTCTCCCCAGATCCTCAGGTTCGTACTGCATTTTTGATCCCTTCTGATTTCTTTATTTTTCATGTCCATTTCTCTCAATTATTGAGCGTTGTTTCCGAATTTTTTCGTTTGGTAGACGATGGTGAAGCTCTAGACCCGAGAAATCTAAGAGGTGGTTTGTTGTTTTTTGGTTTTGGTGCTTTGGATTTTGATATCTGGCTTTTGGTTTTACCAGAGGTTTGATTTGTTGTTCCAGAAAGGAAGAGAAGGCCAGTGTCGCTTGATCTGAATCCTCACCAAGGTGCTGGTGATGTGAGTGTGCTGTCGCCGAGGTTCTTGGTTGGTGTTGCGGGAGGGATGAAGGATGTATCGGCTGCGTCGTCGAGAAGTAGATCTGGGACGTTTCCGAGTCCTGGGACGCCAAATTACAGACATGGAGGTGGGGTTGGGGTTTGCCAGAAAGGGTGGAGCTCGGAGAGGTACCATTGCCGACGAATTCGTGTAGGAGGTATGGGGAGTGCTGCATTGTTGCCGTTTGGAAATGGGAGAGGTTTGCCGTCCAAGTGGGAGGATGCAGAAGTGGATCCTTAGCCCGGTGTCTGGAGATGGGGGATTTAGGTCATCCCTACCTCCTTCGCATCTTAGAAGGCCGAAGTCGAAGAGTGGCCCTCTTGGTGCTCCAATGGGGACTAGGTTTTCGTCTGCTGCAGCGTCTCCATTGGTTCCCTGCTTTGATAGTGGGAGGGTGAATTTTGCAGCAAGTTCGCCTTTTTGGCTGGGGTTTTGATGCCGGATCGGGGATGTTGTGTTAATGGGAATATTGGGAGAGTAGTTGCTGGGGGTGGTGGCGGTGGAGGAGATGGTGGTGGTAGAAGATCTTATTCTGGTAATGGAGAGCCTTATATAGTTCGATCAGCAAGTGTGCATGGTTGGTCGGATATGTTGATTGAGTCACCAGGCTCTTTGCAAAGCTCTCAAGGTAGTGAAATGGTTTTTGCTTTTTTTTATCTTTTCTTGGAATTCTTTGTTTTAGATAGAATATATTGTTATGTTTTTCCACATAATTGGGTTTATGATGAATGCCAGTGAGACTAACCTGTCTATTCTGCATTCATGTTCGTTTGATGCCTCTGAGTTTTGCTTAGTTTACAACAGTTGAGTTTACGTTGTTTTTTGTCAACGATGTTTTTGGTTCTGGACTTACTAGTATGACTCGCTTTTCTGCAGTTTTACCACCAAATCTTTTTGTTAATTGCTTCCTGCATTGAACAGCAGATATAATTAACATTAAGCAATACGTAACTGA
>NW_024086754.1:0-1294 GCF_009730915.1 Dioscorea cayenensis subsp. rotundata
AAATTAAATTGTTATAAACAAATATTTTTAATGGATCTCTTGTGCTTGATTTTGATTATGTAGCGGTAGCGTTATTATAATGACTCAGAGATTCTTGCGTCGAGGGCCTAGCAACATGTGCTAGCCGTGTAGTATTGTGGCCATGGCATCTTATTCTTATTAAGCCCAGTAGGGGTATTTTTGAATGAGTCGGATCGAGATCGATCACGGCGGATTCGTTCAAGCTCTTGTAGCACTATAAATCACTCTCGTTTTTATCTTTGGAAGATATAGAAGAGAAAGAAAGAAAAAAATAAAAGAAGAAAGAAGAAGAAGACTTAGTCTTAGGGGTTTTTGGGTTTTGGTAAATCTTTGCAGGCTCTGCTATGCTATTCTTATCTTTACATTTATAACATATATATTCTTAACAAGAATATAATATTTTTTCATGGATGATAAATAAAATAATATAAAAATAAAAAAGTTATAAAATATTAGTTAAAGTGGAAACCGCATTTTGTTGTTAGTTAATTTTATCTCATTTCTCACTCATATTATTTTATTCACAAAATATATATATATATATATATATATATATATATATATATACAACTAAACACAATACATAATTTTTTTTATTTCTCACTTTCGTTAAAAAACAATATATATTATAAAAAAACACAAAAAGAAATTATTAATTAAAATTAAATAGTTTCAGAAGATAATATACTTATAAAATTGCATTATCATGCACTAATTATGTACTAGTGAATTGAACATTCTTAATATTAGTGATAATGAAGATATGGACAGAATAGAATGAAAAATCATATTTATATCTTTTGAGCTGTTAAAATCTGAAGCTTCAAACTCTGGTACTTATTTTGGTGTTGGATGATAATAATTGAGAATTAAACATTGATCACATATTGTTTCTTTGCTCACCTGCCAAGTTAGTGGTTCTCAAAGAGTAATACTCTTGTACCAAATAGTTCCCTATTCTTTTTAATGAAAATATTATTATAAATAAATGATAATGTTCACAGGTTTTTTTTTTATGAAGTAGATAAACCATAGTTAGGGATATATATAGGTTTTTTAAATATATCACGTGTTTTCTAAATATACAGTGAAGATTTATCATATCTTTGCATGCAGCATATAGGGAACATAGTGTCAATTATTATGAATGTCATTGATGTTACATGAAAATATTCGATACTAACATTTAATTATTTTTTTGGGATTACTTTTTACTTTTTTTTTTAATCATTAAGTCTTCAACAATTTCTTTCACCATAGAGAGTATTTTTTT
>NW_024086755.1:0-7904 GCF_009730915.1 Dioscorea cayenensis subsp. rotundata
ATATATAGTTAGAATATATATTTTCATGGATGATAAATAAAATAAAATAAAAATAAAAAAGTTATAAATATTAGTTAAAGTGGAAACCGCATTTTGTTGTTAGTTAATGTTATCTCATTTCTCACTCATATTGTTTTATTCACCAAAAAACATGATATATATATATATATATACAACTAAACACAATACATAATTTTTTTATTTCTCACTTTAGTTAAAAAACAATATATAAAACAATATATATTATAAAAAAAACACAAAACAAAAATTATTAATTAAAATTAAATAGTTTCAGAAGATAATATACTTATAAAATTGCATTATCATGCACTAATTATGTACTAGTGAATTGAACATTCTTAATATTAGTGATAATGAAGATATGGACAGAATAGAATGAAAAATCATATTTATATCTTTTGAGTTGTTAAAATCTGAAGCTTCAAATTATGGTACTTATTTTGGTGTTGGATGATAATAATTGAGAATTAAACATTGATCACATATTGTTTCTTTGCTCACCTGCCAAGTTAGTGGTTCTCAAAGAGTGATGCTCTTGTACCAAATAGCTCCCTATTCTTTTTAATGAAAATATTATTATAAATAAAAAATAATGTTCACGGGTTTTTTTTACGAATTAGATAAACCATAGTCAGGGATATACATAAGTTTTTTAAATATACCACGTACTTTCTAAATATGCAGTGAAGATTCATCATATCTTTGCATGTAGCATGTAGGGAACCTAGTGTTAATTATTATGAATATCATTGATGTTCCATGAAAATATTCGATACTTGTCACACCCACCCCTTCTACCGAGGTAAATGTGGCACCCATCAGTTAAAATTCCCTTTTAACTGGAACCCGACACTGCTTTTTAAACAAAAGCGGGGACCTCCGAAATCACGATTTACAATTTTTCACCAAGTACGTGTTCAAATACATACATCAGATAAATATAATTACTCCAATTTATGCGAATGCAATAGCTACGAGGTCGTGACACCAATAATGAAAAAAGAAATGAGGGACCCACTGCAGTCCTGGACTGAACCCTGACTCGTTCTAAACCCGATCAGGTAATCTAGGTTCCTGCTCCTGCAGCTACAGCACATTCAGTTGGTCGAGTGGTGAACTAATTCCAAATACTTAAATACAGTGTATATAAAGTATATAAATACCAATTTCTCAAATAATTTTCCAACTTTTCCAAAATACCAGAATTCTAGCAAAATACATTTTTAAAGAACTTTTGAAACATAAATTCATCGTAAATCGATGTCGAAATAACTAATAATATAAAACCATTCTCAAATCCATAGCACGAAAACTCTCCCCGACTTAGCCGTCGTCGAGCCCAGGTTGGGAGCCGTCGAGGTCTTCAGTAACCTTGAGCGTTGGCCCACCGATCCCGTGTGGTGACTCGGGATCCGATGTATCATCCAATCGGGGCTCTACGCTCCCACTCGATGCGGACAAATCAGCACCCGGGTCCACCACGCCACCTCTAAAGGGTCGGCCCGTGGGAACCCACTATCGCAGATGGTCGGGGACTTTTGGCCGTCGTCCCCCATCGAACCAACATGTAGATGCGGAACAATACAAACTGTATAAATCATAACATATGGTCCCTTATCCGGGACAAACATTCGCGATGACGATACATGCATAATACCCGAGTAAAAGTCCCAAATACAAAATACTCATTTCCTATGCGGGGAATGAAAACCGATCCCACAAATATTGTCGGTAAAAATATTTTTAATACACGCACATGATTTCACAAATCATTCCAAATCAAAAGCATATATAACCATCCAAAAATAAATTCATGAGCGAATAATTAAATCACATATACATGTATTTATACTATTTATAAATACGTATAATTATACGAAATTGATGTATCAATACGATTGTCAGGAACATCAACGGCAAATAAATATACGTATACCTCAACATTATACGCCAATTAAACATGATAAAAAGAAATACTTAAACAATTATTTTAAAAATACTAGCCATTAAATAATTATTTCAAAATAATAATAATTAATCAATTATTTAAAATAATAGCCACTACCAACTCACCGGTGTCCTTGGGTTCCTGCTAGACTCTGGAACTCCTCCCAAAGGCCCGAACAACACCTATGAGTAATAATATAATAAAAAAATAAATAATATATTTAAACTCAAAGAAAAATACAAAAAATAATAATCAATTCTCTATTGGGCTCCACTCACTCCAATCGGTTAAAAATCCGACATTGCATAGTCAATGACCTTTCAATTGCACTTAAACCAACTCAATTTAGACTAAACAGCAGTTAAACCAATCGAACCAATCTCAATTCCATTGAACCAAGCTCAATTGTACTGAACCAAACTCAATCAAACTGAACCAGCTTGAACCAACTCAATTTTTATTCAAAATCCTTTGAACCAACTTGGTTCAGTCCAAAACCCTTAACCCAAATCAACTGAACCAAAACCCAAACCATCTCAACCTGATTTGATCAAGCCCAACTCAATCCAAATTAATTCAACTCAATCAATTGATGCAACTTTGGTTTGATCCAAACCAATTCAACTTGGCTAACTCAACCCATTTCAATCTAACCATTATCATTAACCTCCTAATCATCATAATCATCAATTTAATTAACTAAACCAAATTTTTAATCTCGGTGCTGCTGATAGAACGCTACAGAATTCCAAGCGATCTCATCCCCATTTTCAAGCAATTTCATCGTGTTTACAAAGAGTTTTTCAAAGTAATTTCAATCAAACAATCATCCACAATAATCCAACATGATTTCACAGACTTAAATCCAAAGCCAAACCTCACAAAAACATGTTAAATTCAAAGCGTTGTTGCTCAAAGCTTTTTAAACTAAAATTTATATATCATTCAAACCAAAATAACCCTTACTACGACTCCGTGACTCTCTCCACGATCTCCAGTCTTTCTCTTTCAAAAACCTCTAATTTCTCTCATTTTCATAACTCTCGGATTCTCGTATGAAAATGGTGGAGAAGAAGATGTAACAACACTCAAGCTCAGATTTTTTTCTCCAAATTTAACTTTCAGCCGAAATTTACATTTAGTCCCTCAAAAACATAATTCCTTACAAAACAGTCCCTGAAAAACTCATGAATGGTCCCTGAATTACAAAAATAGTATTCTCAAAAGATCCTTCTAAATTATCCAATGGTCCTTGGATTATAGTACAACATTTCAAAAAGATCCCTTCCATCTTACCTTTTCAGTCCTTGGATGCCAGAAACATTTTATATCAATCCTTTTTTTCTATTACTCTTTAACCCAAAATCTTTTATAAACTTTTTACACTTAGGTCCTTGTTATTTTCCACTTGGGGTTTCTCAACAAGATTACTACGTAGAAAAATTCTTCATCTGATAGCTGTAGTAATACCACCGAATATATTTTTCCAACGGTATCAAAGGTTCGAGGGTATTCTGATCCTTCCCTTAAGAAAAATTTCGTCCTCGAAATTTCCTTAGCATCTGTCAATCGATATCATCTGAATTTCATTACTTGTTCAAGACACATTCTCTTGTTCCAATACATTCGACGATGAAATAACAATCTCGTAAAAGGATGTCAGTATCTGTCGATGATCGAAAGTGAACACGATTCCTCTTATACTGAGTGTTATACTGCGGTATACTGACACTCTTTCCGATGTGTTACTCGGCTTCCCTCACTTCAAAACTCATACGATAAAAATAATCTTGTATTTTCCACAATCCAGAAGAAAAGCAACTTCTTATTCACAAGTAGGAATACATCATCACGGAAATCTAGCAGGGTAGAATACAAACATCTCAAAGCACCTGCAAACGATAATACAAAGCAGTTATTCTACTATTCACAGAGTCCTCATACGTTCTCGAACCTCGTCCTTGTCTACGGTTTTACGCGGTTCGACCTTTCCGGTTCCGTTCGCTCAGCTGTTGCACCTGTAGTTAAGGGCTGCGTAGGCGTCGTCATATCTTGGTGCGAAACTCCTCGAAACTCCATACCTCCCTTCTCATTACGCGTATGACTCACAAATGCAGGTGAAAAGCGTTCCATGTAGATATTCCTCAGTCTCATGAGCGACTATGAGGCTAAAATCTACGGTGATTCAGTGGTTACCACATATGAGCTTGTGGGGACGTAAACATCGATCGTTGCTTGTTCTTGGTTACCGAGTGCGATAATAGAACTAGAAGATCTTTGAGGCGACAAGTGAGAGCTAGAGGGTACTTGAGCGTGATATGGGTTTCCATCTCTTTACTCTCTCATTCGTTCCTCCTCTCTCCTTCTCTGTTCCTCCGTTTCTCTTCCTGTTCTTCTTCCTACTCTTTGCTGCTCTTCCAGGAAATATCTCTCTTCTCTTCTCTATTATACCTTGGGAGGAGGTCCTCGTCTCGGTCGTCTCAAAGCGCCTTGGTTCCATTACTCAAAAATCCTTAAAGACACTCAAAATTCCACGATGAAAAATGCAAGTGCGAGTCTTCTCCTCTGTTTAAACACAGCTAAACTACACTGAGGAGGTGGCCATAATTCAGTCCAAGTCCGACATAATCAAACTCGAATCGATGGCGCATCATACTTACCTTTTTAAGAATCAGCGGAAGGTGATAAAAGAAGCTGGTTACTCACGGGCTAATCTCCATATTCTTAAGCAGTGTATGTCAAAGTATCTTTCGAAATCAAGCTCTGAATCATCATGTGCCGAGTCACTGAAAGAGATGCCAAATACCCTTCTTTGGCGACTTTTAAGTTAACTTATTTTGGATAAAACCAGATTCCGATAAATATCTCGACCCGTGATCGGGATCAGCGATTGATCATCTTTGTCGACTCTACGCTCTCAAATATCAAAACCCTACGATCGTCTCGTTTCGAAATATCGCAACTTAGGTTTTAACTCGATTGGAGATTCTTAATAATTCTCTTGGGCCCTTAACTTTACTGTCTAATCCTACTAAACCTCTAAGTCTAGACACGACTTCTAAACTTAGGCTCGGATACAAACCCAGTGATCTCTACCAGCCAGGGGATATCTCAACCTCACGACTCACGATGCAGATGTCGCACCCACCCTTCTACCGAGGGTAAATGTGGACCCATCGGTTAAAATTCCCTTTTAAATGCGGCACACCGCATTTTTAAACAAAGAGCTCCTCTAGAATCCAGATTTACAATTTTCACCAAGTACGTGTCAAATCGTACATACTGATAAATATAATTACTTTCCAATTTGCGAGATTACCGACCATTCTGAGGTCGTGACGCAATAATGAAAAAAAGAAATGAGGGACCCATCGATGCCCGGTGAACCACGACTCGTTAAACCCCGATCAGGTAATCTAGGTTCACGCCTCGCATTTCAGACAGCATTCGGGTTGGTCGGGTAGTGGCTATATAATTCCAAATACTTAAATACATGTATATAAAGTATATAAATACCAATTCTCAAATAATTTTCCAAACTCTTTCAAAATACCGGAATTTCAGCAAATACGTTTTTAAAGAACTTTAAACATGAAATTCAGTCATAAATCAACGTCAGAAATAACTAATAATATAAAACCATTCTCAAATCCATGGCACGAAAACTCTCCCGCTACTAGCCGACGTGCGACTAGGTTGGGGGCTCAGAGGTCTCGTAACCTTGAGCGTTGGCTACCGGGTCCATGTGGTGACTCGGGATCCCGATGTATCATCGATCGGGGCTCCACGCCTCCCACTGATCAGACAGATCAGCACGCGGGTCCACCACGCACACCTAGAGGTGGCCCGGGTGGGAACCCACTATCGCAGTAGTCGGGCTTTTAGCCCCGTCAGGTCCCCATCCAAACCAACGTGATGCTAGATCAAATGACAAATCCGTTGTAGTAAATCATAAACTATATGGTCTTATCCGGACTGAGACATTCAGCAGATGACGATCATACGATAATACGAGAGAAAGTCAAATATAAAATACTCATTCCTATGCGAGAATGAAAACGATCCACAAATATCCTGTCGTTAAAATATTTTTAATACACGCAGCATGATTTCGCTAAATCATTCCAAATCAAAGCATATATAACCATCCAAAAATAAATTCATGAACCGAATAATTAAATCACATATACATGTGATTTATACTATTTATAAATACGTATAATTATCATGAAAATTGATGTATCAATACGATTGTCGTGAACATCAACGGCAAATAAATATACGTATCACCTCAACATTATACGCCATGATTAAACATGATAAAAAGAAATACTTTAAACAATTATTTTTCAAAATACTAGCCATTAAATAATTATTTCAAAATAATAATAATTAATCAATTATTTAAAAATAATAGCCACTACTAACTCACTCTGGTGTCCCTTGTGCTTCATTTGCAGACACGGAACTCCCTCCCCGAGACCGAACAACACCCTAACGTAATAATATAATAAAATAAATAATATATTTAAACTCAAAAAGAAAATACAAAAATAATAATCAATTCTCTATTGGGACCCACTCACTCCAATCGGTTAAAATCCGACATCGCATAATCAGACCCGGCTTTCAATTGCACTTAAACCAACTCAATTTAGACTAAACTGCGGTTAAAAGCAATCTGAACCAATCTCAATTCCATTGAACCAAGCTCAATTGTACTGAACCAAACTCAATCAAACTGAACCAGCTTGAACCAACTCAATTTTTATTCAAAATCCTTTGAACCAACTTGGTTCAGTCCAAAAACCCTTAACCCAAATCAACTGAACCAAAACCCAAACCATCTCTAAACCTGATTTGATCAAGCCCAACTCAAATCCAAATTAATTCAACTCAATCAATTCATCGCAACTTGGTTTGATCCAACCAATTCAACTTGGCTAACTCAACCCATTTCAATCTAACCATTATCATTAACCTCCCAATCATCATTAATCATCAATTTAATTAACTAAACCAAATTTTAATCTCGGTGCTACTGATGCCATTCTAAGAATCTAGGCAATCTCATCCCCATTTTCAAAGCAATTTCATCATGCTTTCTAAAAGTTTTTAAAGTAATTTCAATCAAACAATCATCCACAATAATCTAACGTGATTTCAGAGACTTAAATCCAAAGCCAAACCTCACAAAAACATGTTAAATTCAAGCATTGTTGCTCGAAACTTTTAACTAAAAATTTATATATCATTCAAACCAAAATAACCGCTTACTCAAGGGGACTCGTGAACCTACTGCTACGATCTCAAAGTCTTCTCTTTAAAAAGCCCTCAATTTCTCTCATTTTCTTCATTTAACTCTCGGGTTCATGTAGGAAAATGGTGGAAGAAGATGAAGCAACACTCAAGCTCTAGATTTTTCTCCAAATTTAACTTTCAGCCGAAATTTACATTTAGTCCCTCAAAAACATAATTCCTTACAAAAACAGTCCCTGGAAAACTCATGAATGGTCCCTGAATTACAAAAATAGTATTCTCAAAAGATCCTTCTAAATTATCCAATGGTCCTTGGATTATAGTACAACATTTCAAAAAGATCCCTTCCATCTTACCTTTCAGTCCTTGGATGCCAGGAAACATTTTTTATATCAATCCTTTTTCTATTACTCTTTAACCCAAAATCTTTTTATAAAACTTTTACTGCTTAGGTCGCTTGTATTTCCAGCTTTGGGGTTTTACCAACAAGATTCACTACGTAGAAAAATTTCTATCAGTAAGCGTGAATAGTCTGCGAATATATTTTTCCAAAGTCGTGATCCAAAGGTTCAGGGTATTACAATACTAATATTTAATTATTATTTTGGGATTATTTTTTTTTTTAAGCATTAAGTCTTCAACAGTTTCTTTCAACATAGAGAGTATTTTTATATCA
>NW_024086756.1:0-2373 GCF_009730915.1 Dioscorea cayenensis subsp. rotundata
ATTTTATATTTATTTTGATTATAATTAGAACCAATTTTCTCTATATCTTTTGGATATATACAACTCTAAATAAGAGAAGAATCAAAGTAAAAAACTCTGTCTCTATAATCAAAAGAAGTCTTAATTTTTGTAGTTCTTTTACCATTGGTCCTAATAAAACAATGGTCAATATCAGAATCGATTCACCTTTGACACGGTGGATTGGGACTTCCTTTTTGATTTATTGAAAATCAGGGGCTTTGGAGATAGGTGGGTGGGTTGGATTAAAAGCATCTTGTTCTCTTCCAAGGCTTCTATTCTGGTTAACGGATCCCCTAATGGTTATGTTCATTACCAAAGGGGTTTAAGACAAGGAGATCCGTTGTCTTCCATGTTGTTTGTGCTCGTCATGGACGCCCTCTGCTCTATGTTCACTCACGCACTTAGATCCAAGGTGTTGATTGAGGTGCCTTTAGGGAACTTCGGGCGTAAATGTAACCTGCACTATGCAGACTATTTGCTTGTCTTGTCTTTGGGTGGCCTTGAAGATTTGAGGATTATTAAGTTGATGTTATACATTTTTGAAGGGATGACCGGGTTAGCGACGAATTTTTCCAAAACTTGTCTTTATGCTTCTGGCCGTGACTCTCTTCCAGATCCAGTTGCAGCTAACACCCTCAGTTGCGCTAGGGGGATCCTCCAGGTCACCTATTTGGGTATCCCAATTTCTGGTAGAATGCCTCGTAGACAGGATTGGGAGGAGATCATAACTAAGATCAGCAGACGGCTAGCCTCGTGGAAAGTGAGATTCGTGTTGCTTGGTGGACGACTTACCTTGGTTAACTCTATCCTTTCGGCTATTCCTACATATTGGATGTCCCTTTTTAAGGTACCATGTTGGGTCATTAAAAAGATAAATAGGATTCGTAGAGATTTCTTGTGGTATGGGACGGATATAGACCATCCTAAATGTAGACTGGTTGGGTGGAAGACGCTTTGCCGCCCTCGTGAATTTGGGGGTTGGGGTATATTAGATTTGCAATGTTTCAATCAAGCTTTGTTGGGCAAATGGTGGTGGAAGTTCATGTCTGATGCGTCTTGGTGTGGGACGAATGTTATTTTGTTTAACTATGGCATTCAGCGTTGGAATATGTTTCCCCGGCTTTCTGGGAGAGTATCCTTTTTCTGGAAAGGGGTGCTAAGCTGCCTCCCTGCTCTAAGAGGTTGTGTGTTACATAATGTGAGCTCGGGGACGGAGACTCTTTTTTGGAAAGTTCGATGGATTAATGGTTGTACCCCTATGTTTCTTTGGCATGAGGAGTTTAGTAGGACAAGTACACCTAATGGAACGGTACGAGAAATGATGACTGTTTGTAGACAGGCCCCCTTCTCGGCTAACCTTGATATTCAAAATTCCTTGACACGGATTCAAGGTTTGGATGGAAGTGGGGGCGACAGGAAGTGGTGGAGACTTACGGGGAATGGCACCTTCTCGGTTAAATCATTTTATAACTTCTTGGTAGACGGTGGGTTGCGGTGTTCTGTTGCGCGATTTTTCTGGCGTAACTCATGTCCCAAGAAAATCACTTTGTTTAACTGGCTTGCTTGGAAGGGATAGAGTTCTTTCTCTTGAGAACCTTGCGAGAAGAGGGTGCAACCGTCTAACTACTACTACCTGTGTTATGTGCAATGCTGGATTGGAAACGGTGGATCACCTGTTCCTCCAGTGCTCATTTGTTAGACAAGTGTGGGACTACTTTGAGCGCCTCTTTCACCTCCCGGAAGCTCCTAGGTTCATGCATTTGGTCTGGAGTTCTTGGTGTTCCTCGCTGAGGAATGATTCTCAGGAGTTAGGGGATCTGGTGGTTAAAGCTATTGTTTGGAATATTTGGATTGCTAGAAATGATTGCATTTTCAATGCTAATTGCTTGACGGTGCATGCTCTTACCATTAAAATTGATCATATGCTCTTATCTTGGTTTACTTCAGTTGCTGAGGGGTCTAGAGTGAAGTTCGATGCTCCTGCTGATTCCATTCGCCGTAGTCTGTTTCCTGATGGATCCCGGGTGGAGGAGATTGGTGGAGTTATACCTTCGGAGGAGTTAGGAGGTGCTATGCCTTCTGAGGACACTTTGGCCCAGGCTATGGGTTGATTCCGATTTGGTTCCGGCGCGGTGTGGCGCCCTTTGTCAGTGTGTGGTTTTTTTTCTTTCTTTGTTGGTCGTCTGTTTTGTGTTGTGCCACTTCTTGTGGTTTGTACGGGTCTTTGGGGTTGTTTTTGTGCCTTGTTGTGTCTTTGTTGTTAAGACGTGTGGGTCCTTGTTCTTGTTTCTTCTAATTGGAGTGTTTTTATCGCAGCTTTGAAAGATCGATTCACCTCAACTATTTTTATTC
>NW_024086757.1:0-74305 GCF_009730915.1 Dioscorea cayenensis subsp. rotundata
TATCATCCAATCGTGGCCTACGCCTCCCACCCGATCCGACAAACTCAACACCCAGTCCACCACGCCACCTCTAGGCCGCCACTGGAACCCACTATCGCAGTAGCTAGCTTTTACCACCGTCACCATCCAAACCAACATCGTAGACGCAAAGCAACAATACAAAACTCGTATAAATTATAACATATGGTCCTTATCCAGACAAACATTCACGAGACGATAGTACGCATAATACCAAGAAAAGTCCAAATATAAAATACCATTCCTACGCCAGAATGAAAACCATCCCACAAATATCAGTTTCAGAAAATATTTTTAATACACGCATCATGATTTCACAAATCATTCCAAATCAAAGCATATATAACCATCCAAAAATAAATTCATGAACCGAATAATTAAATCACATATACATGTATTTATATTATTTATAAATACGATAATTATACGAAATTGATGTATCAATCACGATTGTCGGAACATCAACTGAAATAAATATACATGATATCCCTCAACATTATACGCTCAATTAAACATGATAAAAAGAAATACTTAAACAATTATTTTTCAAAATACTAGCTATTAAATAATTATTTCAAAATAATAATAATTAATCAATTATTTAAAATAATAGCCACTACCAACTCACTCCCTGTGTCCCTTGGCTCCTCAGCTAGACTCTAACTCCCTCCCAAGATCGAACAACACCCCAATGTAATAATATAATAAAAATAAATAATATATTTAAACTCAAAAGAAAAATACAAAAATAATAATCAATTTCTATCGGGCCCACTCACTCCAATCGGGTTAAAAATCCGACATCTGCATAATCAAACCTGGCTTTTCAATCTGCACTTAAACCAACTCAATTTAGACTAAACACGCTTAAACCAATCTCAACCAATCTCAATTCCATCGAACCAAGTCTCAATTGTACTGAACCAAACTCAATCAAACTGAACCAGCTTGAACCAACTCAATTTTTATTCAAAACTTTTGAACCAACTTGGTTCAGTCCAAAAACCCTTAACCCAAATCAACTCGAACCAAACCCAAAACCATCTCAACCTGATTTCGATCAAGCCCTCAACTCAACCAAATTAATTCAACTCAATCAATTCATGCAACTTTGGTTTGATCCAACCAATTCAACTTTGGCTAACTCAACCCATTTCAATCTAACCATTATCATTAACCTCCTAATCATCATAATCATCAATTTAATTAACTAAACCAAATTTTAATCTCGGTGCTACAGTAACGCTACAGTAATTCCGGCAATCTCATCCCCATTTTCAAGCAATTTCATCACGCTTTACAAAAGTTTTTCAAAGCACTTCAATCAAACAATCATCCACAATAATCTAACATGATTTTCAAAGACTTAAATCCAAGCCAAACCTCACAAAAAACATGTTAAATTCAAGCATTGTCTGCTCAAGCTTTTAACTAAAAATTTATATATCATTCAAACCAAAAATAACCCTTACTAGGGACTCCCATCGAACTCCCTCCCATGATCTCCAAAGTCTTTCTCTTTAAAAACCTCTAATTTCTCTCATTTTCTTCATTTAACTCTCGGCTATCGTAGCAGAAAACTGGTGGAGTAAGCATTTAACAACACTCAAGCTCTAGATTTTTTTCTCCAAATTTAACTTTCAGCCGAAATTTACATTTAGTCCCTCAAAACATAATTCCTTACAAAACAGTCCCTGAAAAACTCATGAATGGTCCCCTGAATTACAAAAATAGTATTCTCAAAAGATCCTTCTAAATTATCCAATGGTCCTTGGATTATAGTACAACATTTCAAAAAGATCCCTTCCATCTTACCTTTCAGTCCTTGGATGCCGTAAAACATTTTTATATCAATCCTTTTTTTCTATTACTCTTTAACCCAAAAATCTTTTTATAAACTTTTTACACTTAGGTCCTTGTTATTTCCACTTGGGGTTTCTCAACAAGATTACTCGTAGAAAAAAATTCTATCAGAATCGTAGTAATACTCGAATATATTTTTCCAATGCGTATCCAGAGGTTCGAGTATTACATTTTGTTAGAATACAAATAATGTAGGGCATGGGGGCGATTTAGACATTTAAAAAGAGCTGGTAGTTGCTATTTGTTCCGATATCAACATTTTACCCTAAAGGTTATTTTTCAGCATTGATGAGCAAAATGTATCGTCGAAGAATTTAAGGATAAAAGCTACTTCTTCAAACACAAAGTACGAGATTGTTGGTTTGAGTGAACTACCCTAAATCAGCAATTGTGAATTGTTTGTGGTTGGCTTTATTTTTATGTGATGGGTGGTATCATTCTTTTTTGTCTGGGTATTACAAAGTCTTCCTGTTGGCCAGTTATTTTGGAATATTGTCCTTGCCTAAATCTAATTTCCTTGTCTTAGAAAGATATGAAATACAAAAATAATATAACCATAATAAGTTATTTGGTCCATATAACTTATTATGCTTCTGTAAATTTTATCATGTTTTATTTTATGAGTTTCTTGATTTTTATTATTATTATTATCTTATTGAGCCAGTTGTGTTAAACCAGCTTGAAAAGAGGGAGAAAAATTTTAGTCTCTCATGTTAAAGCTAGGTTTCATAGTTGGCATCATTTGACACTAAGTCAAGATGACATGGCAATGATGATGATGTGGCAAGGTTAGTGACATGACAAGATGACTTAACAAAGGATGATGATGTGGCTTTGAAGACTAGAAAACCATGGTTTGTGCTATTTTTGGAGGATCTCTCAAGAAACCATATGGAGCTATCTTTGGTAGGAGCTTATATTTAGAGGATCTCTCTCAATGAATCACGTGGAGAAAATCTATTGAGGCTATCTTTGGTAAGAGCATCAATCTTAGAGGATATCTCTTAAGGAGCAAGCAAAAGGCATGTGGAGAATATCTACAAAACTATCTTTGGAAAGGAGATTTATTTGAAAACACAATGATATCTATGGTCACAACTAATTGATGAGATCAAAGCTATATTTAAAGAAGCTATATAAAGCAAGTGGGTTGTAAGTTCAAGAGCAAGCAAGCAAGATCCTAACCTTATGAATTCAAAGACTAAATGAAGACACTTGTATATTTAGCAAGTGAATCTATCAAGCAACCACTTGGAGGCAAGAGCTCATCAAGAACATATTTAGATACAACTAAAGAAAAATTGAAGACCCAAGCTTGGATGAATGAAGATCATGCTTGGAAGATATTGAAGAGCTAAACTTGGATGAGAAGAGATTAAGTTTAGTAACAATATATTGAAGACCAAACTTGGATGAATGAAGATCAAGTTTGATGATTTTGTAAAGACCAAACTTGAACCAAGTTGGAATGAAGATCGGGAGATCTTTAGAAACCATCTTTGGTGAGATGGATTCGCGCCTAAGTGGATGCAACCCTCGGGAAAGGGATCTGCTGATATGATGTGAGGAAGGAGGCTAGTTGCTGGTGACAGGAACTCGGTAGGAGTGGACTGCATCGACGCGAACTAGAGCAACGGCGATGGTTGGAGGTGTCACAGGCCTTGTTGCAACAGGAGCTGGAACTCAGTCAAGATCAATAGGTGGGCCGCGTTGCAAGCTCGATTGCAACAGAAGTTGCAATGTCTAACTTTGGAAGGTGTCCAAGTTAGGAAGCTGTGGAAATTCTAAAAGAGAAAGCTATTTTGGGACGTAGAGACGTCTATATAAAATACCATGCTTTGAGATTTAGGATGTGTTACGAGTGAGAAACCCTAGTGAGTGGGTTGAGAAGAGTGGCCATAGGGTAATCTAGAGAGGGTTATTCTCTATTATTGTGTGAGTGAGAATGTATGTTGTACTCTTCATTCTTTACCTTTTTTAGTGGGTTATTCTCTCTGAGCTCGGCCCCCCAGACATAGGGTAACCAATTTGTGTGTCTCACATGTTTCATTATGTGATTGCATTACATGAGACGTTAAGCGAAAAATTATCACACATCTACCTCTCCGGAACTAACATCTCCAATAGAGCCGGTTTTCTCAAAGCCCCTCTACATGTCTGTCTCGACAGCCATAAAAAGGCATAGTATCATTATTGTAACATAACAAACACATCTCTTCGATGACCAATAACCATCCCGTCTTGTTAGTAAATATGGACCACTTAAAATAAATCTAGCGTATAAAATAAATTATTTCTAAGTATTTTTTTTTTTTTAAATAGACACCATCTATTCAACTGGTTACATATGAGATTATCAAATTGCAAACATGGCAGCATCACTTGCCTTATTCATACTTGGATGTCATTTGAATTGGTTAACAGAATTTTAGAATTTGAATAACATAAAATCAAAAGAAGTAGTATATAAATTAAAATCTGGTAACCGAAAACCAAAATTTATAAATAAAAAAAAAAAAATTGAAGATTTTGGCTGAATTTGTTCACTGAATAATTGAACCTTTTACACACTCAACAATAAATAAGCAACATAAGAGCACACGTTTCATGTTTGAAAATAAAGTCAATATAGTATTATTTAATAAAAGATTAAGCTAAGACTATAAGTCATTATGATTAATTTTACTCAGATTAAGATAGCTTAACCAAAACCTATCAAATATAAAAACTAATCTTATTAATCCATCCACCTAGGGCAATTTGGATTCATTTATAAAAAATTGTTTAAGTTATGTTATTTTCTTCATAAGTGCTTAACTCATATATACTAGGTTTTCTTTTCGTCTTTAGAAGTGTTTATTTATAGAAACATGATTCGCTGGTTTTTTTTATAATTAATGAATCTAAACATAAACGGTTGGACTCATAAGTATTTAAATTAAAAAAATGGTACTTAAAATAAAATTAAAATGGACCCTTAAGCTAGTTCTTAGCTAAAATAGTTTTAAGTAATTTGTTTAGAGTTAATAACATGTCAACGTTTTATTTCTTCGTGTGAGTGTTTCATTAACAATTACTTTTTATCTGTGGCGTTATGGTAGTGAGTGGTGCAACACTTTTTTATTATCGTTGCAAATGATGGCTTATTAATAGCACTAATTTGGTATCTGATGCATTAAATATTTAACACTATATAAACATGATTAAATCCAAAAAGAAACTGTAAATATCTTTACTAAGCAAGACCTCTTTATTCCAATGATTTTATGAAGGCATCAATTCCTTCACTAAAGTCTAAAGCAAAGTTCTCCAAACTATGCTTGAGAGCCATAGAAACCATATACTTTTCTTCTTCACTATTGTCTTTAATTTCACCACACTCCACTGTATATGCTTTCCATGCTAGCTTTTTTCTCCCACCAAAAAAATAAAAAATAAAAAATAAAAAATCAAATATACAAACAATTTAGCCTTAATAAACAAAGGCCTTACACAACTAAGAGTTAATCTATTATTCATTACACTAAGAGTTAATCAAACTATAGTAAGATCATAGTGTGTATATGCATATATGATGAAGAAGAGCCTGAGAATTTGAATTTCCTTTCACATTAATACTCATTATGTATATGTATGTGTGTGTGTGTATATATATATATCTGTCTGTGTGTGTATTTTTCATCATGTTCTTTTCCCATAAAATAAAATAAAATAAAAATAAAAATAAATCAATTATTAGTACCAAAAAAAATTAGTCACATAAACAAGCATGAGTGTTAGGAATTAAAGAGAGAATGAACGCATATCTAAGTTTAATCAAATATATATTACATGATGTAAAGGATAAAGAGAGATTGTACATGCTTTTCACTCTTTTTTGCCACACACACACACACACACACACACAGAAGAAGAAGAAGATCTGATAACAATAGTTACATAATTCACACAAGTTAATCAAATTAGCATAAGGGAAAGAGATATATATATATATATAAAGTCTATAAAAGTTTTCCAACATTGTTGGACATCATCATCCTCTTGAACTCATCAAAGTTAACCATGCCATCTCCATCAAGATCAACCTTCTTTATCATCTCCTTGTAATCTTCAACCCTTCTACCAAGACCCAAAGAGCTCAACACCAAGCCTAACTCATCCACTGTGATCAACCCATCTCTATTCCCATCAAACACATCAAAAGCCTCTTTCAAATCCATCTCCTTTTGATCTTCATCATCACCATCATCATCTCCATTATTGTTACCTTTTACTATAGACTCATAAAGCTTTTGAAACTCATCAAGGTCTATAAGCCCATCTCTATTAGCATCAACTCTCTCAATCATACTAACAAGTTCCTTCTCTGTGGAGATGAGCCCAAGCTTCCTAAGTGACTCCTCAAGCTCTTGCATGGTGATGAAGCCATCGCCGTCTTTATCGAAGGTCGAAAACATCGTCTCTAGCTCGGTCTTTTCGAAGATGAGTACCGGTATTTCATTCCCCTTCTTCTGCTTCTTCTTGATTTGTTTGGCAACATGGAAACACTTTAAAAGGAGGGAAGAAAGCCATGAGAAGAACTTGGGAGAGGAGAAGAAGTAGGTGTTGATGAGGACAAAGAGGAAGATGGAAGCAAAGAAGAGAAAGGGTGTCATGGTGTGAGTGTGTGTGGGTGAGGTATCAATGGAGGAAGAAGGAGATATGTTTGATTAATAGGGACATGAGAGGTGGATAAGCGCGTGAGACTAACAAGGCACAAGAAAAGTTTAATGCAATGCGCGTGAAAACTATAATAACGGTCATTTATGTAGGATGAATGGTTCCTTAAAATCTAGAAGGACTAAAAGGTGAAATTTTTATGAAAGAAAGGGCTTTGATTGTTAGGTAATGTTTGAAGAAGTCTCTTGTTGCGGTTGTTTTTTATTTTTTAGTCAAGATGAGCAGCTAGACCACTAAGAAAAAAAGTAAGGATAAACACAAACCCACTGAGTAAGTGAAGGTGGGGTCTGTACACACATGGATGCTAGAATCACCCGCACATAATCATTACTCACACTACCAGAAATATGTCATCACCTATGATTCGAACTCTCACCACTTATGAAAAGTTTTTAATGGGGACTCAGCTACTAATAGACCACTTTGTCGATGTTGTTGTTGTCACTATTATTATTATTATTATTATTATTTACAACTCTTAAAATAGAAGATTAGTATTTCATTTTTCTCTCGAGTGGTTGTTCGAATTCTACCCACATTTCTCAAAAGTAAAGAGATTTTTGGACAAATGTTGAGAAATCACGTGTTAGAGGCATGTGTGATTTTTTTTAAATATACTACATACTTTCACCATGCTTGAGGAGATTCAACTCCAGGTCTCTACCTGAGTATAAAAGACCAGGTCACCATGCTTGAGGAGATTCAACTCCAGGTCTCTACCTGAGTATAAAAGACCAGGTACCTATAGGTTAAGATACCATTAGTATTACTATCATTTTTTTATATATATTTAACGCAATATGAATAAAAATGAAAGTATCTATTATATTTTTTATAATTAAGAGGATCTGGGTGAAAACTGTGATATCGGATGAAGAATTAAATTATTATTATTATTATTATTATTATTATTATTATTATTATTATTATTATTATTATTATTATGTTTCATGTGTTTGATGAAGCGTGAAGAAAATATGAAAATGTGTACTATGTTTTTTTTTATGGTTATAACCATAAGGATAAGAGTGAAAACCTATGATATTTGGTTGGAGGATAAAAATATATATATTCGAACAAAGCTTGAAGTAATTAAAGCTAATAAAAATTACATAAGTTAATATCATTTTTTTATATCATAATGATAAATATTTATTAAATATTATTTTTTAAAAAAATACTTATTAAATATTTTTATATAAATATGAACAAATCACAAACCTTCAAATCTTCATATCTTCACATTCCAAAGGAAATGAAATAATTATTTTTTTTAATATAGATTTATTAAATGTTATAAGATGTTTGGTCTGAGAATTCAGTGATTATCTCTAAACTAAATATGTCAATATTTCTTATTTAAAAGTGAGAAGCTTTGGGTTTCACGGTGAAGAAGCACAAAAATGAAAAAGACATATCTAGAAAATAAAAATTTATTGTTATGGAACATAAAAATGAAAAAGACATACCTAGAAAATAAGAATTTGTTGTTATGAGGCATTAACCACATATGAATATAAAAAAAAAATTTTAAAAAAACTTTTGGTTTCACAAATTTGTAAAATAAGGAGTAAATTCTTTTTCGCAAATATATGGTTTCTTTTACTTAAAAAAAATGGTTAATTTTATTATTTTTTTTTCTTATTTGATAGAAACAAAATAATATTTTCAGTTAAAAATATGATTTTCAATTAATTTTTGGGATTTTAGTTTTTTTTTAAAGTAAAATAGTGAGAGAGATTAATATAAATAAAAAAAAGCAGATGTTTTATACCATATATGTTGGTTGGTTTTATGTGAATTGATGATTTTGCTTCTGCCAAATAAAAAAATAATTTTTTTAAAAATTTAAAAATAAATAAATATCTATCAGCAAGGACTAGACAAAATATTATGTTTTATTGTTTTTATGTGTTTAATGGAGGACTGACCAAATAGATCATATCACTGTCAAATGTCAATAATGTTTATGTTGAGACTTGAGAATGACTTGTTATTTTTGACCAGAATAACAAAAATGATTAACCATGCCAAAAAGTGGACCACATTCTGAACTTGCATGTTTAGTGATAAAATGCATCTAGGAGATGATTAGTTGAAAACACTCAAAACAAACCAAATATTTCCAAATAAAAGGTTCCAAGTTTATAGTTTAAAAAACAAAAATAAAAACAAAATATGTTAGGCCCTAGAGTCACTTTATTGATTTGACATGAGAGATGAGGGTAAAAAGGTAACTTCCAATTAACAATTTAATTAATTAAATTTTCCTTTCATATCAAATTCAAACAAGATAGGTTAGGCCCTAAAGTCACTGTTTTAATTAACTTTTAATTAACTTTTAACCTAGCATAAAAAAGATGGCTTCTTTTGATGAAATGATTTGGTAGCTAAACAAGATAGGTTAAGCCCTAAAATGAAATCATGGGAAATAAACAAGAACATCTTCACATACTATGGCTGTACTAAAAAACACCTGACAAAGGCTAACAAAGCTCAAAGATTAATCCAATAAATGCATCACTTAATTACCCATTAATTTACTCAGCACCAGATTTGGCTTTCCCATTTCCCTTCAAGAATGTCTTGCACAAATATTTCATCACTTCTTCATCTGGTTTGCTTTTCTCAAAACTCTGTATAGCATCATTTGCAAACTCAGCCTGCATATGAAAACCCTGTTTTCTAAGTGTGTATATATATATTGTCAAATTCATAAGTAGATGTGTTTGCAAATCAAACATTGGGTCAAATTGATGCTAACCATCTGCGGAGAATTACATGAAGTTATAAACAATGGCAATAAAATTATAGTTTTTCAATTCATGTAAAATGGAAATATGATGCTGTTCATGTGATCTTTAAGCAATCAATTGCAGAAATTAATTTGTTGAACTTCCAGGACAATGCAGAAACAAGTGGAAATCTAATGAAAAGATGTCAAGTTTTTGTGGTAATCCTGGTGAGAATAGAACTGGATGAACAATCAAACAAACATCTTGTGATGAAATTAAAAGAGTTATACAGAAGAAGATAACATTTGCATGACTGGGATCGTCTACCATTTGTGGTAAATGTATGAAGTTAAAATCAATGGCATTAAAACTGATGATGCTGTTCAAGAAATTTTTTTAACCTTCTGGACAATGCAGAAACAATCTGGTGTGAAACAATTTAATCTACATGAAATATTTAAACTTGCAAGAACTTCCTAGTCTGGAATTAGGCATGTTAAGCACTGTCCTAGGACTGATTTTGCCTCCTCTGTGCAAGGATTTGCAGCGTACATCTCAGCAAAGAGTTGTGCAAATCCTGACCCAAGTGCAAGAAGGGAATAGGAAATGAGAAAATAGAGGAGCTAGTGGCAGATATGGATTTTCCAGAAAAACAAAAAGAGAGTTGAAAGCTTATGTTAAGTTTATCCTGTAAAACATGTCTGTGTAGGGTAACAGCTATAAAATTATCCAAAAGAAGTATAGCCCACCAACCGGATATGGCGGTGTGTGCACTTATGGTATAGGAAAGCACAATCGGCCATGAGCCCAAAAAACTTATTCAAAATGCAAGACAAAGGGCATATATAAGCATGTGAACTCTTTATCAGTTATCCATTATGGGACTATCTTTGCAAGAGAAGAAGGCTCTTATGACTTAAGTTTGGTTGTAAAGGAATCTGAGTTTGTCTAAGCTCTAGCAGTGGGACTGGGTCGGCCCAATTCCAACAACTCCAATTACCATTGCACTCTAGAAAATCTGAATATCCACTCACTAAAGCTTACATCAAGCTAAATTACCACCTGATACTGCTAACGCGCATTGACAAATTTACCATCTGCTATCCTGTTTATTGTTCATCTCTAGTTAAAGAAACCTCCACATTGATCAACTTTGATTTCAAGGACATACTCTACAACATTTAATGTAAGCATTGCAGTTAGATTATCAGCCAAATAATTTCTTATTTTATTACTTGGTTATTTCTGTAAATGGTTATGCAAAAAGAGCTTAGATGAACAGATTATTATTCTTAAAATCAGAACCTATCTATTGCCTCATTCTGAAAATGGTTTCATTCCATACAATACCTAGATTGCAATTAAAACCAAATTTTCCTTTTCCAGTGATTGAGACACTAGCCACGCTCTCAAGAATAAATTGGATTAGTACTGCATGCATGTATGTATTTATGTCTTTTTCCATGAAAAAAAGTTTTATAAATTTACTTAAGTTGATGGTGTGAGAATTTACACTGAATGAATTTGCTGAAAGCTGATTCTGGATTATATCCATCATGACATCCTTTGAAAATTCAGGGTGGCTCTGGATACCCAAAATCTGATCTCCAATTGCAAACATTTCAAATTTAGTTTTCTCAGATGAAGCCAAAACAACAGCTTCTGGCGGAATAGCTGAGACCTGAAACAGATGCAATGGCAATTTTTAGCCACTTGAATCATATTAGAAACAAACACACCAAAACTGAATACATTGTCAAATTCTTATAGTTTTAATATCAAATAAATAAAAATTGTAATTAAACTGAATAGATAAAAATATAAATAATTCTAATCTTCTGAAATCAGAGAATAAAGTAAATAATTTTACATAATTCAACCTGCTGTGATGATAAATATGAAATAGTAGAATGAAAATTACTAACAACAATAAAAGAAGGGATTAAAATGATAATGCAAGCATTGAATTTGGTTTTCATTTGACCAAGACAAAGTTATCTTAAAGAGACTCAATGTTTTTTCAAAGAAACCCGAGTCAAGCCTAATTTTTACACTGATGACGTCTAGAGAGGCTGACTCAGACTGAGTCAGTCATGGAAAAACTCAAACAACTCAGTCCGAGTAACTGAGTGATGAAAAAACCCAAAGAGTCATACCAAATCAATGCTTTCAAAAGAAAGCCTGAGGCAAGCCTGATGTTTGACTCATATGGAGCGTCACCCAAGTCCCAGAGTGATCAAAAAATCCAAATGAGTCAGACAGCATGGATGCTTTCTTAAATAACCCAAATAACGCCTGATTTTTACCTGAATGGAGTGTCGACCATGTTGGAAAAACACTAGATGGCTCATGACTGAGTCAAGCCTTAATTTTACTCAAATTGAAGTAGTGTCAGTGAGCTAGCTCAACCAAATCATCAAGTGATAAAAATAAAAAAATAAAAAATCTCAGATGACACATGACAGAGTCAAGCCTATTTTTCAGCCAAGTTACAGAGTGACAGAAAAACTCTAGATGGCTCATGACCGAGCCACACCTGACTTTTAACCTGAATGGAGTGTCACCGAGTGATGGAAAAACTCCAACCCTGATTTTTTACTGGAATGGAAGTGTCACCAGGCTAACTAGAGCCAAGCCTGATCTTTTCCGCCAAAAGAAGTATTCGGCCGAGCCACCAAGTGATAGAAAAACTCAAATGACTCATGATAGAGTCAAACCTGATTGTACCTAAAATGATTATTCAGCTAAGCCATTGAGTGATAAAAAAGTCGAAGACTCATGACTGAATCAAGCCTGCCCAAATGGAGTGTTCAGCTGAGGATGACTCATGACTACTCAATCCTTTCCCACTTTTGGCACAAACGAATTCTGAGCCTAATTCAACCGAGTCAGCCAACTATACACATACTACCACTTTACAAGATCTACATCAAACAATCCTACGTACTTTTGCATTAAAAGTCAAAAAAATCTAAACTTCAAAGACGCAAAATTTCAACAAATTCAACGACAGAGTATAAAAATCCACAAAAAATTTCAAATTCATGCAAAACATTTGCTCTACCAATCAATCAATCAATCATTCATACAAAAACAATATCAAGAACCCCAGAAATCACAAGTAGAACAGCAAAATGAAAATCACAAACCTGATCACGATGGCTCTCAATAACCTCAACCCTAGAAGGAAACTCAATCCCATAAATCTCCCCAATCTTCAAAGAATCCACAACCAGCGTCTTCACTCCGAGCTCCCATCCGACCTCAGCCCTCCCCGTCGCCCCACCGAGCGCGCGCGCGATGATCTGGTGCCCAAAACAAATCCCTAAAACCCTCTTCTTCAGCCGACAGAGCTCCTGAACCGCGTCTCTTAGCCGGAGTATCCACTCATCGTCCGCGTGCGCATCGGAGATGCTACCGGTGATGACGAAGCCATCAAAGGCCTCGGCTTCGTCGAGGAAGGAGAAATCACCGTCCACGACGTGGTAGGTGTCCCACCGCTCGTTGGTTTCTGGGTCTCCGAGGAGGCGAGCCAGCATTCTCGCGAAGCCGCCATGGACGCGCTCGATGTACTCCGTCGCGTGGCCGGCGCCAAGCACGGCGTAGCGCCGAGGAGGAGGAAGAGATGGCATTTGCTCTTCTTCTTCTTCTTCTTAGCTACTTAGTTTTTTTGAGGTGGAGGAAGAGATGATATAATTATTTTTTAATTGCAAGAATTTAATATTTGGATTTATGCATTTGGATTTTTGGATTATTTATTTATTTTATTTTTTTTTGGGTGGTGATTTTTTGGTTAGTGGTGTATAAATATCAATGATTTGATGGTGAAGCATGGGACTTGGAGATATGTTAGTGTTTAAGGAAGGTATTATCGTAGATGCATGGGATTGGACGTAGTAGTATTCTATCACTTAAGAATATATTCAAGTGTTTGCATTATTATTATTTTTATTACTTTTAACAAAAATAATAATTACTTTTAAAAATAAAAAATAAAAAAAAGCAAACAATAACCCCGGAAAGATAATCCCTTGTTATGTAACTTATTAACTTATAATTTTGATTTTAGGCTTTCAATAAAGTCCACTGTAGTCAATCATCTTGTTGAATCTCTATCAGGAGCCATGACAAGAAGAGCTTTCAAAGAAGAGGGATTTGATAGAAGAGAAAGGTGTGAAAAACAAAAGCCAATATCTTTATAAAGATACACTCATCATGCCTGATGACATGCACATTTCCTAAGCTCCAACCATTACTTTTATCCTAACCACACCTGCGGGGTTCAAAGACCAAGCATGTGTGGTTATCTTACCACGTCAGCAAGATTAGGATACCCACCATTTATGGATTGTCAATTATAGGTTTTTTTATTTGTATCCCTAGCACTAAATTGGTTTTTAAAAATCATTTATTGTTTTTCTATTGATTGTATTCAAAATAATGGTTTTTACATGGTCTTAGTCTTGGCATTTGAAAATATAATTAATATACCTAAAAAAAAATCAAATATTATGGAAAAACAGGTGGCATAATCTAGACCATATATTATTAGATATAAATAAATCACATAAAAATACAATGAGAGATTCTGATAAACTCCACGTCATCATCATCAATCTTTTTTTTTGGGACAAATTAGCCACGTGTCTTAGATGAGCACATGCAAGGAGCTTAAGCTGGTAAACTCTACAACGCATGTGCTCTCCACCTAGAATTCAACCCACATCTCAGGAAAACATATACCTTATCTAGAGATCTAATGCCAATAGAAAAACCATTGTTAGTTTATCATCATATTCATTAATCAAAATTTGTGTTGATTCCTAAGAAAAACATGGAAAAGACTTATATCACCTTGCCAATTTTGTGGTTGACCATGAAATTAGTACAACTTTGCTGGTGATCTCAAGGAACCTGTTCTTTTTTAAATGTTTCCCAAGTGGGACGACAGCTAATAAATGCATTAAAAATGAACTGCTCCTCATGTCTTTTTATATTATAAAATAAAAAATCAAATACATTGAATAATGAGTCATGAAACTATTCATCTTCTTCACTATCTTCTTTTTATCCTAGAGTTTTCTTTTATATAAATATTTTTCTCTCTTTTTTTTTTGTTATTATTCTTCTTTTTTTTTACCACATCATTGTTGTTGTTATTGTTCCCCTTCCTCTTAGTCACATTTTCACTATGCCAAAAGAGTATTGAGAAGAAGATGAAAAAAATCATGATGACAATATAAGAAAGAAAACAAAACCACTATTGAGCTAAAAAAGAAGAAGAAGAAGAAGAAAATGATGATCATAATGAAAAATAAGAGTAAATGATAGAATAAAGTTGCCTGCTATCTTGTAAATTAGCCATAATCTAGTAGTTCAGCAGACTTGGGTAGTTTATTACATTGTAAACTAGCTCTACTATCTAGCGGGTTGGCACCTTAACCTAGCAGTTTAGTGAACTATAGTGGTTTTTTGACGCAAAAAAATGCAGTATTAACCCACAAGCTATACTATATACTTTGTTTATGTTTAAATTTATATATATATATGGACCTAGATTCGCAAGTGTTTTGATGGATGACAAAAAAGAAAAAGAAGAAAGAAAAAGATGGTGATAATGGTGATAGTCATGTCCATGCCAGTAATGGTGATGATGGATGAGAGTGGTGATGGTGATAGCGGTGATGGACCGGTGGTAAATGAGAGTGGTTATGGTAGTGATAACTGTGGCGGTATGGGTGATAAATGAGACTAACAATGACGATGGATGATATTATGGCGGTAGTGGTGGGTGATGATGAGGTGGAAGAAGAAAAAGAAAGAAGAAGAAGAAGAAAAAGAAGAAGAAGAAGAAGAAGAAGGTGGTTGTGTCCGTGTAGGTAATGGGGATGACAGCAGTGGCAAGTGAGAGTGGTGGTGGTGATGACCGAGGCTGTGGTGGTGGTGGTGATGGATGCAAGTGACAATGGTAGTGGTAGCAGTGGCGGGTAATGGCAGCAGTAATGGTAACGGTGGTGGATGAGAGTGATGGTGGTGGTGATGGTGGGTGACCATGCATGGTGGTCACGAATGAGAATGACAATGGTGATGGATGAGAATGGTAGTGGTGGTCGTTGGTGGTGGTGAGGAGGAAGAAGAAAAATAAAAAACGAATGAATGAATGAAGAAAATGATGATAATGATTATAAAAAATAAGAGTAAATGATAGAATGAAATTGCCCCACTACTTAGCAAATTAACTATAACCTAGTAACACCAACACCTTAACCACCAAGTTATGCTGGATGATTTGTTTATGTCTAAATTTACATATATTTGGACCTAGATTTTTGTAAATTAGCTCCATTATCTAGCAATTCGGTGAACTCTAGTGATTTATTGCATTGAAACTAATAACATTCTCTTGTAGGTTTGCAACTCAACCTAACAGTTCAACAAACTATAGTGGTTTGTTTACAAAAAAAAAAATTGCAAGTGTGATGATGTATGAAGAAGAAGAAGAAGAAGAAGAAGAAGAAGAAGAAAGTGGTAATTGTGTTGGTGCTGGTAATGGTGATGATGGATGAGAGTGGTGATGGTTGCGTTAGCAAATGAGACTACTGGAGCTGGTGATGACTATGGCGATGGTAATGACGGTGATGAATGAGAATCACAATGGTGGTGGTGATAAGTGATGGTGTGGAGGTAGAATAAGAAAAAACGAAAGAAGATGGTAATGTTTGTACTGGTAATGATGATGATGGATGAGAGTAGTGATGGTGATAGCAATAGTGGCAAAATGAGTGTGGTGGTGGTGGTAATGGCGGTAGTGGTGATGGATGCGAGTGACAATGATGGTGGTGGGTGATGGCGGTGGTAGTGACAGTTGCGGCGGTGGCAGTGACAGTGACAGATGAAAGTGGCAATAGTTGTGAATAAGAGTGATGGTGATGGTCAGTGTCCATGTCGGTGAAAAATGGGAGCGGCAATGATGGTAGAAAGAAGAAGAAGAAGAAGAAGAAGAAGAAGAAGAAGAAGAAGAAGAAGAAGAAAATGATAAATAAAAATGAGAGTATAAAAGGTTGGTGCCTCAGGGTGAGGATTTGAACCATGGCCAGCAAATTACAACAAAAAAAAAACACTTTAACCACCAAGCTATATTATGTGATTTGTTTATATCTAAATTTATATATATACGGACATAGATTTTTGCAAATTGGCTCCACTAAGTAATATTTCGGTGGACTATGGTGGTTTATTGCTTTGTAAATTAGCACCATTGTTTAGTAGGTTGCCACCTCAACCTAGCAGTTCAGCTAACTACGGCGGGTTTTTCACCAAAAAAAATTGCTAGTGTGTTAATGGATGATGAAGAAGAAGAAGGTGGTGGTAGTGGTGGTATATGATTGTGTCCATGTCGGTAATGATGATGATAGATAAGAGTGGCGATGGTGATTGCGACGATGGCAAATGAGAGTGGTGAGGGCTGGTGGGGTGATAGTGGTTATGGATGAGAGTGGTGGTGATGGTAGTGGGGGCACAACAGTAGCGATGATAAATGAGAATGACTATAAATAGAAAAGTTCATCCTAACTAATAGAAAAATAAGAAAATTGTATAAAATTAAAATCTGTCGTAAATCTTTGACAATTTTATTTCAAATACAATTTTATTGCAAATATGCAACGGATTGAGTCCGTTGCAACAATTCATTGCAAAAAAATATAATATATTTTGTAGAACCCTTTGTAATGACTCGTGTCCGTTGCAAATCCATCGCAAAATATCTCCTGCCCACTTCCCTCAATTTTTTGTAACGGACTTTTTTGTAACGGACATTTGTACCATCGCAAAATTACTTCCACTATTTTTTGCAACATGTTTTTCCTTGTCTCAAAATATGTCTTAAATTTCCCATTCTATTACAAAGAGATGACAATTCTATTGCAAAGTTGAAATGGAGGAATTCTGTTGCAAATGTCCATTGCAAATGTCCGTTGCAAATATGTAAAATTTTCGTTGTGTTGGTGGTGATGGGTCACAGTTGTGGTCAAGTCCCAACTCAGGCATAGTCCACCAATACATATTGTCATAGACTTGGACTTTCACCAACGTCACATGCCGGTAATTAATCACTCCCCTTGATCAAGTTAAGCTTTTCACCTTCCTTTTGCCTTGGTTTGCCTACCAAAGAACCAAAGGAAACTCGAATTGGCTAAGGTTAGGAAGAGAACTTACCAAGAGACTTGAGAGCTTGGGGAAAACTTTGTATTCTCCTTAAGAACTCTAGTTGCTTACAACATTTCTTGGTGACCCCAAAGGCAAGCCTCTTAGGGGTATTTATAGTGCCCAACCTCCTCAATAGACGGTGGAGATCGATTTGATCCGATGGTCACCATTGAGGTTCTAGAGTTCTCTATATAATTCTAAGAAAATATCTAGTCTTCTCCCATGTCCTAGAGTTTTCTATCATCTTCTAGGTTTATGGGGAGAATTCTAGAATGGCTAAGACTCTTCTTACACACTATGTTACAAGGGTTACAATATTACACTTAGAATATTTTTCTAAGTATTGGGGAGGAACCTTCCAAGAAGTTTGTCACACCCACCCCTTTTCCCGAAGTAAATGTGGCACCCATCAATTAAAAATCCATTTTAACTGAAAAACTGACACACCTGAAACCAACTCAGACTTACAGAACATGATTAATAACTTTACACAGCTATGGGTTCAAATACACGGATACAATAAGCACAATTACTCCAACATGCAGGTACAACCGCTACAAAATCATGACACCAACAGTAGAAAGAAAAGAGACCCATTGCAACCCTGAACTCAGCCTTGACTAGCTCTATACTCGCACAAGTAATTTGGTAGGGTCTTGCTCCTACAACTGCAACACACTTCAGTTAGTCGGCAGTGGCTCAATAATTTCAAATAATCAAATATAGCGTAAACAATATATAAAGATTAATTTTCCCAAATAACTTCCAAATTTCCCAAATACCAAAATTTTGGCAAAATACAACTTTAAAGAGCTTTTAAAACATAAATTTATCATAAATCATCATCAAATCAATTTTCTCAGAAAAAAATATAACTTTGGTGAGAGACTGCCCTCCTTAGAGCGACAGCTGGGCTTCGCCCCCTCATCACAATCCAAAATAGCATTTCTCAGAAAATACAAATCTTGTGAGAGACTGCCTCCTTAGAGTGACAGCTGGGCTTCGCCCCTCATTACAATCCGAAAATAGCATTTCTCAGAAAATACAAATCTTGTGAGAGATTGCCCTCCCTAGAGCGATAGCTGGGCTTCGCCCCCTCATCACAATCTGGAATACACATGTAAAGTAAAATACTCCCTCAAATCATCGTCCGAAAAACACACTCCTCAACGTAGCCGCCGTCACGACTAAGTTGAGAGCCTCCAAAACCACAACTATAAAATAGCACTACAAAAGAATGCAACATGGTATAGAAACCTCTCTAAACCTTGGTTGTGGTCACGACAATGTTCGGAACCGTCAAAGAACTCATGCCCTTAACATTGACCCATCGGTCCACAGTGTGGTGACCCTGACTTCCCAATGAACATCCAGTAAGGGCTCTACACTCCCACCTAAATAGGACCAATAAGTCTGTCGGTCTTCCACGCCACCTTAACAAGTTGGCCGTGAAAACCGCTTACTGCAGTAGGATGTCACCAACCAAATAATACAAACACGCATATCGCAACGAGAAGTCCATAACCAGGACAAATAATCAATATCCAAAATATCTGCCATTTCCCCATGGAAATGATAAACACAACCATAACCAAAGATTTTAACATAAATCAATGCACAATTTACGAATCAAGTAACAATCCGAAAATCCTTACCTTTGCACAATAATGCTTTCCAAGTATGAAACATACGTAAATAACTCATTCTAATTCCAATAAAGTCTCAATGCAAGTGTAATAACCAATAAAACTTTACGTAAGCAATATAAAATAATCATAGGCATTTTCTTAGAAGAATTGTGCATAATTTGGTTGTCAAAACCAGATATACTCATACGATTGCTATAGCATATTGTAAATAAATATAAGTATCTTTCAACAATAAAAATTATTAAACAAAATAAAATGAAATAATTAAACAATTATTTTCCAATAGCAGCCATTTAAATAACTATTTCAAAATCATAGCAATTAACCAATTATTCAAAAACAGTAGCCACTACAAACTCACCTAGTCTCCCTTGGGATTCTTTGCTAGACTTGAAATTCTCTCCCAAGCCTAAACAGCACCTAACAAGATAATGGAATAACATGAATAAATACAGACTAATTCCGAAATTTAACCCAAAGAAAATACAAAAAAACAAGTTTCTAACTCTCTAATTGGGCTCACCCACTCCAACCGGTTAAAACCCGACCTTGAATTGTCAAATTGGTTTCCAATTGCACTTAAACCAACTCAATTAGGGCTAAACCATTCTGAACCAACATGAACCAACCACAATTTCACTGAACCAAGCTCAATTGTTATTCAAAATCTCTTGAACCAACTTGGTTCAATAGAACCCAATTCTCCTTGAATTGGTTTAACCGGTTAAAACCCGACCTTGAATTGTCAAATTGGTTTCCAATTGCACTTAAACCAACTCAATTAGGGCTAAACCATTCTGAACCAACATGAATCCAACCCCAATTTCACTGAACCAAGCTCAATTGTTATTCAAAATCTCTTGAACCAACTTGGTTCAATAGAACCCAATTCTCCTTGAATTGGTTCACCACAAAATCATTAGCTCAAATTCTGAACCAAGTCCAAATCAACCTCAACCAACTTAATTTAGCCAAAACAGTTCAAGTCCAATCTCAACTCATTTTGATTTGATCAAACATAGAACAAATCAATTCAATTGAACTTAATCACAACAACTCTCATCCAAACTGAACTTCAAATTCAATCAAATCAATTAAACCAACCACTTAATTTCCAACCAACTTAACTTGATTTGATCAAACCAACTCAACCAAACCAATTTAACTCAACCAACACATTTCCAACCATTATTATCACCATCCTAATCATCTTCATCATCAACTTAACCACCCAAACAAACCCTAATCTCTGTGCTAACAGTAAAATAGATAATCCATTCTTTATTCCAAGCAAAATCTCACTCAAAAACAATGATTTTCAACACAAAATTATTTCACAACAACAACTTCCTCATCCTCATCAATGTTTCTTCAAATCCATCATCTTCTTCTTCATTAAACCAATCACACATACACATACATACACACATGCACCCATATATCTTAAAACAAAATTATTTAGAACCTTTACCAAAAAAAAGCTTCATCCCATCCTCCCCTCCACCAAGCACTAAGCTTCCTCTTTTCTCATAACCTCCACATTCCTTCTTCTTCTTCTTCTTCCTTCTTCTTTTTCTTTTCATTTCTTTCATCGGTTTGAAGCTCTTAATGAAGATAAAAGAAGAAATCTTATTCAAAACCTTATCCAAAAACCTTCTTATATCTCTTTTTTTTTTCTCCTCCTCTCGGGTTACTTTAGCAACCTTGAAGAAGAAGAAGAAAAGCCACAAGAACTAGAACTTTCCAACCTTATCTCTTAACTTAAATATTTGCCAAAATTCACTGTCAGTCCCAAAAAAAAATTTATTTACAAAAAGTTCACTGAAAAATCATCAATGATCCCTAAATCATAAAATAGTATTTCAAAAAGGTCCTTACAAACTATCCAACAATCCCTGGATTATAACACAGTATTTCCAAAAGGTCCCTGTCGTCTTACCTTCAAGTCATTGGTTTCTAGAAACACTTCATGTCAATTCTTTTTTTATTACTTATGAATCCGAAATCTTCTATAAACTTTCACACTTAAGTCCTTGTTCTTTCCACTTGGGGTTTCTCAATAAAATTGCTCTGCAGGAAAAATCTTATTGCAACGGTGATAATACCCTGAATATAATTTCTTACAAGTATTCAAAGGTTCAGAGTATTACATAGTTGCCTTAACCTAGCCTTGTCGTGCTATGCGGGACATCCTCCTCCACCCATCATGGCAATGTCCTCGTCGCTTCCTCGAACGAGGTTTCCTTAACTCGGTCCATTTACCTTTGTTGAAGTTTGGTCCTCCATCTTGCATAATGGTTATGGCCGAGATTTTGTGTCCCTTGAGTTGTGCCTCTCTCTGTCCAAGGGAATCATTCTCATTCTTTCTTCTAATATCCACATAGATCAGTAAAGGGGATTGGCACGACCTTGGCCCAATCAAAGAAGTCTATACCGAGTACCATGGGGTAATTATCCATGGCAACAATGGAGAAATCTAACTCATCACACCAATCTCCTAGCCTTACCTTCACTCCTTAGGCTATGCCAAAGATTGGTGTTGGCTCCTAGGTAATTGCTTTAGGTAATCCATGCTTCTTCTTGTAAGGGATTTCTAGCCTCCTTGCTTCCTTCTCCTCATGGAAGTTGTTCGTAGTATCAAGATTGATCAAGGCCTTCACTCCATGGCCTCCCACCTTGGCTTCCACTAACATGCGTCCCTTACTCTCTAACTTTGGCTTCTCCATCTTGGCCTTAAGAGCACTTAAGATTTGCATGTAGCTAATCTTCCTCTCATAGTGGGACTCATCTTTCTCTTCGTCTTGATGCTCCATCTCTTGCATCATGGCGGAGAGGTTTCTCTTCTTCGGGCAATCTCTTGCTTTATGGGGACCATCACAAAAATAACACTTAAGTTGGGGTAGCGTACCTCCATTCTTGGGCTTATGGTGTGCTTTGGGGTTCCATTTGCCATTCTCAAATTTATGCCCAAACTTGTTCTCCTTATGCTCATAATGGTCATCACCCCCACCATTGCCATCCTTCTCCTTGGGTGGCCTTGGTCTTTCCCAATAGATTTCAATGAGGGACTCTGCGATAGACATGGCAGTGGCAAGGTCTTAAGCTCCACGACGCTCGATCTCCATCCTTGCCCACATGCTAAGCCCATCTTAAAAGTTGAAGAAAGCATCCTTCTCCGAGTAGTTCGGTAGCTCCAAAAGTACCTCCGAGAATTCTTTGACATAGTTTTAGACGCTTCCTTTTAGGACGAGACGCTGGAGCTTGGATCTTACATCTCTCTGGCATGCTCGGGGGTAGAATTACTTCTTTAGCTCATTTTTGAAATCGTCCCAAGTAGCAATGGTGCATGTCCCATACTCCATGTCACCACATCTTCTTCTCCACCAAACCATGGCAATATCGGTAAGGTAGAGTATGATATGATCTACCTTCTCTGTGTCCTCTACACCAAGTGCCTTGAAGCATTGCTTCAAGCTCCACAAGAAGTTGTCTATCTCCTTAGCATCTCTCGCCCCCGAGTAGGGTTTAGTCTTTGGCACTTCCATCATAGAAAGAGAAGCATGAGTTAAGGGAGGAGGGGTGATAGCAACATTACCTTGTGCTAAGGCCCTCTTAGTGAGCACCATCTCATCCTTCAATGCCCTTAACTCTTCCTTCAAGGAACCAACCTCTTCCCTTAAAGCCTTGTTCTCTAAATCAAGAGTGACAACTTTGTTGGCAAGGGGCTCATACCTCTCCACGACTTGCTTGGAGCAAGTGTCCATCACCATGTTCAAGGCGCCTTGCATCTCCTTATGCAAATCCTCCATGTTTGAGTCCACTTCCTAGAACTTCTTCTCTTCTTCGATGTCGACAATCTTCACCTTGGCAAGCCTAGCCAAGACATCCCCCAACTCTTCTTGGGCCTTGTCCTTGGTTGGTGCCTTCTTGCCCTTCTTGGAGACCTCTTTTCGACCTCCACTTGCTCGATCTCACTCGACATGGTCGCCGCAAGATCTTCAACCAAAAAGCTTTGATACCACATCTGTCATGGACTTGGACTTTCATCGATGTCACATGCTAGCACTTGATCACTCCCCTCAATCAAGTTCAGCCTTACACCTTCCTTTTGCCTTGGTTTGTCTACCAAAGAACCATAAGAGACTCAAATTGGCTAAGGCTAGGAAGAGAACTTACCAAGAAATTTGAGAGCTTGGGGAAAACTTCATATTCTCCATAAGAACTCTAGTTGCTTACAACACTTCTTGGTGACCCCAAAAGCAAGCCCCTTAGGGTTATTTATAGTGCCCAACCTCCTCAATGGACGGTGGAGATCAATTTGATCAGACAGTCACCATTGAGGTTCTAGAGTTCTCTATATAATTCTAAGAAAATATCTAGTCTTCTCCCATATCATAGAGTTTTCTATCATCTTCTAGGTTCATGGGGAGAATTCTAGAATGACAAAAACTCTTCTTACAAACTATGTTACAAGAATTATAATATGACACTATTTTTCTAAGTGTTGGAGAAGAATCTTCCAAGAAGTTGTCTTGACTTAGCTTTGTCGCGCTATGCGTGACAATATGCCTAGGGCCACATAATTTTTATTTTTTTTAAATTATATTTAATAATTTTATTTATTATTTTATCTGCATAATTATAAATTTAAAAATTTTAATATTTTTAAACCTATAAAACTTGACATTGTAATAGGGCTCCGGAATTTTCTATGATGCCACATTTTATTTTTATAAATTATATTCAAAATTTTCAATTACTATTATCTTATTATGGAAAATTTTAAGTGTTTACTAATTTATAAAACTTAACTTATAATAATATCAATACGCAATAAATTCCGTCTTATAATAGGCCCCATAATTTTTAGGTCCCACAGGGCCACATTCATGTTTTTTTAATTACATTTTAAAATATTCATTTACTATTATATATTATTATCATATTTGCATAGTATTATTTTATCATTGAGCTTTTTGATGTATTGTAAGTAATTAAACAAAGGATTAAAAAAATCTCAAATCTCTAGATTTTTTTAAATCGATATTTAATTTTATTGTAATTATTAATGATGATTTATATTTATATTTTTTATGTAATTTGTTATTTAATAAAAATAAAATTTTAAAAATTATTATATCTAGAGTCCCATTTTCACTAAGATCACACATGTAGTGGTGATCGATGAGAATGACAATAATGAATGATATGAGTGATGATTAAAAAAAAGAATAAAAAAATATGACTAAGAAGTGTGAGGTGGAAGAAACAAGAAAAAGAAAGAGAAAATTAATAAAAAAAAAACTAAGATTAATTTCATATTTGTGTTTAATAAAAAAATATTAAAACCCTCATTAGATGTCTTTAAAAATGGCAGAATCATCCATACAAAAAGTGATCTTCTAGGTCATTATCTTAGTTGGATGTGTGTGTGTACCAATTTGAAACTAGATAGAATTGTATGGTAATTTTTTCAAAAAAAAAAATTTTTTTGTGACAAGAATTTTTATATATATATATATATATATATATATGAGGATTTAGAAATAAATTGATGTGTTGTGATGTACTAGTGTTGTATCAGTATGTGGACTTTTCATAATACGGTTGGTCATTTTGTACAAACATTTGCATACGGATGCTAGCTTGAGATACAAGTATTTAAGGAATATTATTAAAAATAACATTTTGCTCCACTGTACTGTGATGTAGTATTAAGGAATAACATTTACTTAGAAATATTTTTGTACAAGCATTAAGAAGATGCCCGGTGGGAGGACAGGAATGTGGTGAAAAGATTTTTTTTTATTTTTAAATTTGGTTGTAGAAAAAAATTTTATATGAGGCTAATCAATATGTAATAAAAATTAAAATTTTACATAATTTTTACATAACAATAAATATTATTAATATTAATTAATTAATTATTAAATATATGTTTTAAAAAATTATTCAAATAGACTTATATGTTACTCTAAAGATGGCGGCATAATAATTATCTTCCAATCAAACATAATGTAAATATACTGGATTGTATATATATATATATATATAATATGAGTCTTTTCATTTTTAGATTTGGTTGAAGAAATTTTTTTTCTATGAGGCTAATCAATATGTAATAAAAATTAAAATTTTACATAATTGTTACATAACAATAAATATTATTAATATTAATTAACTTTTAAAATATTAATTATTAAATATATGTTTTAAAAAATTACTAAAATAGACTTATATGTCTAAAGATGGCAGAACAATAATTATCCTCCAATCAAACATAATGTAAATATACTGGATTGTATATATATATATATATATATAAGAAAAATGTGAGTCTTTTTATTTTTAGATTTTGTTGAAGAAAAACTTTTTATATGAGGCTAATCAATATGTAATAAAAATTAAAATTTTACATGATTTTTACATAACAATAAATATTATTAATATTAATTAATTTTTAAAAATATTAATTACTAAATATATGTTTTAAAAAATTATTAAAATAGACTTATAATATAAATATACTGAATTGTATATATATAAGAAAATATATGAGTCAGAAATCTCTTCGTTGATTGGTATCAAATCCTCTTGGTAAGATGCATGGTTCAAACCTAACACACATAGGTTGAAAGCAAGTATGTGCAACTTATTCCATCAACAATTTTTTATAATTTTAAATTAAAGTAATTATGTATGGACAAAATTAAAAATGCACATTCTTTTTTAAAAGTGTATATAAATATATATGTGTGTGCCTGAATATTTTGTGAGTAACGGTTGCCCCCTCCCTTCATGGTCAAATTCTAAATATTCTTTAAAATTAATTTAAAGATTTAAAATAAGGAAAAAAATTAAAAAAATTGTAAAAATTAAAAATAATAAAAATAATTAATGAAAATTTTATTAATTACTTAAAAATATTAATTCAATAAATAAGCAAAATAATTGTAATATTTTATTATTAATTAATTAATTAAACTAGAAGTGAAGATCTCTAAAAATAAATAAATAAATATAAGCTAAAGCTAAAATGCTTGACATGATTATGAGTTTCTCCTATGCTTGACATGATTTTGCTAGGGGGTATTCACTTGGGAGAAGTAGTGAGGCAAGCACGAAAGCAGACTGATTTTCCCTTCATTTTAAATGTTCATTTATCTTGAACTTTGGAAAATGCCACTTCTCCTACTTTAGCATATTTTTTTAATTTTGAACTAAAACCACTTTAGTATTTTTTTCAACTACAAGTGAAGATCTCTAAAAAAGAAAAGGCAAAGCTAAATGCCTGGTGTACTTACGAGTTTCTCCTATGCCCTTTAGCTTAACTAATAATTGATCATGTTTTGCTATGGGGTGTTCACTTGTGGGAAGTGGTGAGGAAAGCACGGAAGTAGACTGATTTCCTCTCACTTCAAATGTTCATTTATCTTGAATTTGGGAAAACACCACTTTTCCTACTTCTGTATATTTTGAACTAAGACTACTTTAGCATTTTTTTTCAACAAACCAAGGAAAGTGAAGTTTTATACAAGCTCACTTCACCCATTTTACAATTTCTTTTTCACTCTCTGTAAGATGAGCACCGAAATTATTAGAAGTGATATATTAACTTCCAATTACTTCAAGGAAGTGTCAATTTCCCCACTTTTTCGCGTCGGACCACTTCCCTCGTTAAGGGGGTGTTTGGTTAGGAAGTGAGTGACCGAAGTGGGGGAAGTGCGAAAACTATCACTCGGTGAAAGTGTGAATTCGGGTTTAGAAGTTTTGACTTCCAGTGTGTTTGGTTGAGAGGAAATCTCCACTTCAGTAACCACTTCAGGTGTTTGGTTGGTGCAAATGAAAACCGGAATACATCACTTGATGGTTTCTTGTGTTTGATAACACGAGTGGGGTTATGAACACCGCCGGTATAGAGGTGAGGTTACCCCATATTTGTTATATAGGTTATTTTGAAAATGTAACATTGTCTATTAACATATTTAAATGATAAATTTGGTTATTTTTAAGTCTACATTTTTAATTGAATTAATTTTGTTTGTTTTCTTATAACCCCAAAATTAAGGCATGTATTCTTTAGTATAAGATTTATACTTTATTTTAATAACATTATCATCTTTAAATTATAATTGCTTTGAAATAATTTTTTTCTAAGTGCAAGTTATATATCCAGTTTTACAAAATATTACCAACTTAAATATATATAATAAATTTACATATGGTAATGACAAAAACAAAACTTGGAACCTGAAGATTTGTAAGAAAATAAAACAATCCTTAATTATCATCTTTGAAACTTTTCTAACAAACCTTTCAATCACCCATACATTATTATGCACAAAAAAAAAATCAACATTATCATGAACATAAACCATTTGTTCAAACTGCTGCGCTGCTAAAAGAAAATACGAAATTCACAAAATATATACGTCACTTAAAAGTCATAAAAATTCAGCATGCTCTATCATCTGTTCAAATAGTTACCTAAGAGATGGTGAGTGAAAACATACAAACATGACAATTTGTATCTATCAATACATGCACCTAGCAATGTCTTGATTTCAAAAGTTTTGCCCCACAATAATAAGCAATGTGAACCCAGTTTTTCAGCCTCAGAATTTTGAATAGAAGACCCCACCATTATTTTGTCTGACCAACTGTATTCATAGTATCTCAATGGACCCCATCCACATGCCTCACGTCTCCTACAAGTGTAATTGCAATTAAAATCTTGTATATCCAAAATAAAACATATAATAAGCACTACAACAACACACACACACATCTATATATGTACCTGCAAAACTTCAGTATCACAAGCTGCAATGTCTCTCATGAAATCCATTATTGCTACTCAAATATATGCTTACATGTCTGCCTTGTGTCCGGAGCAAGTCCTGTCTTCTTAGCATGGCTCAGGTAATAGCAAGAGTGACAATATGCACATTCATTGGCATTGTACTTTATGTAAAAACAACCGAATCAACCAGAAACTATACAAGGTGGCTGCAATGGTGGCGACACGTGCCTCCTAATTGCCTCACCACACTTATATAACTTAGTTTACATAAAATATACATATAAACAAATATGTGCCATACGGTCGATATCTAAAATGCAGAGACCAATTGCAAATGAGATATGCAATGGCTACAAAAGATTGGCAAGGAAGCGCCCAGTCATTTTGCCCCGCTGAGTGCCCCAGTTTTTAGTTTTTGTCCCATAAAAAGCGAAGTGTGCCTCGAGTGCAATGTATCACGCTTTGCCTTTCATCATTGCCATTATACCATAACCTGAAATTCAAACAAAAACAAAGAAAGATAGCCATGTCAGTAACAAACACACAAATATCCAAACCTGGCATAGCAACAGAAATACAACTAGTTCTCAACAAACATACACACGTCAACAGCATGAAATGTAGAGCTAAAAACAAATGAACGCATACGGATGCAACCCACGACGAAGATATCACATCTTTGGGTCACCCCATAACAAAACATGAGTCAGTCATGATGCATGAAATGCATGAGACATGCAATAAAAAATAACTCAGGTAGTAGAGGCGGGATCTAGTAAAAGAGTCCCAAGCAGCATGGGTCTTTCGAATCAATCCATCCTCATGCGAAATTGTTCGATCAATCCTTCCCTCAGGTTCCATATCCTTCACTAGGAATCCTCTCTGCCTCATTCTCACGAAATTGCAAATAATCAAACACCGAGCAGAGTTCCTTCTCGCAAAACCCGTCAACCTCCATAACCTTTGCATACAAGGGGTTCCAGATCCGTTAGGTGGGGTTCTTAATGGCAGTGCCATTTTAGCTTACCACAATAATGAGATCACCCATCGCATGGAAGGGTTCTTTGAGCCCCTACTGAACGTTGTGACCTTTGTGCGAGATGAGGTGGCGGGGCTACCAACAACCAGGTGGGAGTAGAGTTTACATCAGCGTCATCATCGCTTGGCAGTTCAACTGGTCCTCCATCAAAGTTCTCCATATTATTGCCTTCATGCTCTGATTTATCTCCGAAATCAGCGTACATAGAGGTCGCATACGCGCCCGTTGCATTGTCGTCATCACATATAATCCTCAATGCTTCATAATGTTCAATTGGTTTGTTTATAAAAGCCTTGGTTGTCGGGTGAGCCTGTATTACAATGCCGTTAACAACAAAGTGCACATGTACATGCTTAGGCCGTAATATTGTTTTCATGGAAAGTGAATTATGTTGCCTCGATGTAGGTCAAGGCAACCATAGGATCAAGTGTGATGGTCTTCGTGGCGTCATCCCAACCTGCCCTACTGAGATCTCTCACCTTTTTTTATCTCAACATATCGCGATTTCAATGTTCGATAATGATTTTCAACGTTCTCAACATTGAAGTCAGCATTGAACATGGAATTGACGGCGACAACAACAAAGACAAATGCAGCTCGTTTAAATGATTTGTCGCATTTCATCCCTTTTTTGACTTGTTCAACAAGAAGTGGAATGGGAAAACTATCGTATTCGCCCTTCCATCTCCCGCTTGCTGCCAGATGCCCTTGATGATGATTTCTCAGAAGCACGCTCGGTACCCTCCATACTTGCTGAAATTCTAATGGACAAATGGAGTTTGTAAGAAATTACAACTGTTTGGTGGAATCTGCATATGTAGCACAATCTACACATGCATATCCTATACTAATAACCTAAGGAAAATTACTGTCATATGGCAATATAAAAATCCTGTAGAATATAATGACAGTTTAAAAAAAAAATATTAACAGGCAAACAAGTGAACATGGAAAACAATAGAAGTATGATATTGTTATCCATATAAAAAATCAAGAAACACCAACTAATTCAGGGGGAAAAAATATACATACAGTGCTTAAAGAAATTCAGTATGAAAATCAGGAGGTCATTCTTGACAACATAATATGACATATATCAGAACAGGTATGAAGTAAACAATAGACCTATGATATTGTTATACATGAAAAAAGAATGCAGCAACTGATTCCGGGGAAAAAAATGAGCATACAAGGAATCAAAAAATCAGCATGTCAATATAAACAACATAATATGAAAGAATTCAGAAATCAAGTATAATGAAAAGATTATAATGACAGGTTACAGAATTGATTAACAACAAACTACTGAAACATGAAAAGAAACGGACCTATGGTTATGACAATCGAGTGAAACATTATAACTAGCACCTATGATATTGTTATACATGGAACATAACGCACTCAGGGATGAGCATACAAGGAATCAAAAAATCAGCAGGTCAATATAAACAACATAATATGAAAGAATTCAAAAATCAAGTATAATGAAAAGATTATAATGACAGGTTACAGAATTGATTAACAGCAAACTACTGAAACATGAAAAGAACAGACATATGGTTAACAACAATCGAGTGAAACATTATAACAACAGACCTATGATATTGTTATACATGGAACAAAATGCACTCCGGGGATGAGCATACAAGGAATCAAAAAAATCGGTGAGTCGATATAAACAACATAATATGAAAGAATTCAGAAATCAAGTATAATGAAAAAGATTATAATGACGAGGTTACGAAATTGATTAACGACAAACTCTCTGAAACATGAAAAAGAACGGACCTATGGTTAACGACAATCGAGTAAAAACATTATAACAACGGACCTATGATATTGTTATACATGGAACATAATGCACTCGGGGATGAGCATACAAGGAATCAAAAATCGAGTCAATATAAACAACATAATATGAAAGAATTTGAAATCAAGTATAATGAAAAGATTATAATGACAGGTTACAGAATTGATTAACAGCAAACTACTGAAACATGAAAAGAACAGGCATATGGTTAATAGCAATCGAGTGAAACATTATAACAACAGACCTATGATATTGTTATACATGGAACAGAATGCACTCCGGGGAAAAAAATGAGCATACAAGGAATCAAAAAATCAGCAGGTCAATATAAACAACATAATATGAAAGAATTCAGAAATCAAGTATAATGAAAAGATTATAATGACAGGTTATAGAATTGATTAACAGCAAACTACTGAAACATGAAAAGAATAGACCTATGGTTAACAGCAAGACATATCAAGTGATTCAAGGGAAAAAAAACATACAACGAATAAACAAAATAAACCACGAAAGGAAAAGTGAAGCATTTAAACAGAACATGTGGTCCAGACATAGTATGTTAAGGAAAAACAAATTGGCAACAGGAAAGCATGCAACGATACAGATGCCCTTACTAATACCCATAACAAGCTATAAGTAATGATCACACAAATCCACTATATCGATCCCACATGTCATGCGCTATCTTGTCTCTAAGTTCAATCCATTGTCGATTTTCTTCTCGCTGTTCTCGTTGTGATCGGGGTTGTGATGACATAATTTGGTCATCATGTTGAGTGATTCCTTCATCCAAGAGTATATCATTTGGGTCGACACCTGCTATGTAGTTATGCAATATGCAACATGCGATAACTAACCTAACCTATGTCCTGAATGGAAAGAATGGATGTGATGTAAGGATTTTGAAACGGTTCTTCAAGATTGCGAAAGCACATTCTACTCGAGACCGAAGCATCGAGTGTCGAAGATTGAACAATTCCTTGGGGTTTGTTGGAGCGCGTCCACTATGCTCTTTTAAGTGGTACCTAACACCTCGATATGGTGCTATGAAACCCTATATAGTGGTATAACCGGCGTCTACAAGATAATATTTCCCTACAAGAATGGTATTCGTCAAGTGGACTATCTTGAAATATTTTAATTGCTAAAATGTAAGGTTTCCTACCTTCTATCATTTTTAAACCTTCAGGTTGTGGTCTTGATAGTGCATCTTTTAGGACAGTGAAGTCATTGGCTGATCCTTTCCAACCTGCCAACACATAAGTGAACTGCAAGTCAGGGTTGGCTACAGCCAACACATTCTGTGTTGGGCCTTTTCGACCACGAAACCGAGCTAGTTCTTGAGGGGGGACGGACACATCAATATGCGTCCCGTCTAGCAAACCTATACAGTCCTACACAACAAAAGTTTATGAAGGAACATGGAACGAATGATTTTAGGGGAAATTATTAAATTTTATATGTCAAGCTTACTTACTTTGAAAAATGGGTACCAGTTCGGGTTACATTCGATTTCCGAGTGACAATTGCCGCAAGGGGGATGTACGAAATCATCTCGAATGGCACAAATAGCGTTGAGTATGTTATTGAAATATCGACTTATTGTTTCACCAGATCGGACATATTCAACCATCATGGTCCTATTTTTGGTATTATGACCAACAATATGCAAGAACATGGACAACTGTTCCTCGACAGATACGTGACGTGTGTCTAGAAGGAGCTGCTTGTCACGCATGATCAGATAATAGGTATGACTGCCATATAAAAATGAGAGCATAAATCAGATAATAGGTAGGAAGATGTGCATGACAAATAGGAAAACACAAGGCCAAATGGCTTTCATATTATGCAGTAGGATGGAAAATAAAGTAAAACAAAATTTATAATACACAACTCTCACAATTGATGCAATGAAGATCTATAAGGAAATGTGAAAGATACGCACTAAAACAAATTGCATATATATGAAAATATGGCAACTAATAAATAAGATATAAGCAAAACATATATAATCAAACATGGCAAGTAATACACATATATAATCAAACATGGTATGACTGCCATATAAAAATGAGAGTATAAATCAGATAATAGGTAGGAAGATGTGTATGACAAATAGGAAAACACAAGGCCAAATGGCTTTCATATTATGCAGTTAGGATGGAAAATAAAGCAAAACAAAATTTATAATACACAACTCTCACAATTGATGCAATGAAGATCTATAAGGAATGAGAAAGATATGCACTAAAACAAATTGCATATATATGAAAATATGGCAAGTAATAAATAAGATATAAGCAAAACATATATATTCAAACATGGCAAGTAATAAATAAGATATAAGTGAAACATATATAATCAAACATAGTATGACTGCCATATAAAAATGAGAGCATAAATCAGATAATAGGTAGGAAGATGTGTATGACAAATAGGAAAATACAAGCCCAAATGGCTTTCATATAATGCAGCTAGGATGGAAAATAAAGCAAATCAAAATTTATAATACACAACTCTCACAATTGATGCAATGAACAGCTATAAGGAAATGTGAAAGATATGCACTAAAACAAATTGCATATATATGAAAATATGGCAAGTAATAAATAAGATATAAGCAAAACATATGTAATCAAACATGGCAAGTAATAAATAAGATATAAGCGAAACATATATAATCAAACATGGCAAATTACATGCCGTGAACAACTGCAAGTTAGTAAAATAATAAAACTAAGGAGAAAATTTATGCCATATCAACATCAACAGAGAATTAAATCAAAATTAAAAATGATGATAAATAGGTTTCAATATAAAATAAACTAGAATCAACAGAAAAAAATTAATGTTGTTGCATATCTGTAAGGAAAAAGAAGAACGATTGAATGAAACCCTGAAAAATTACACACACGCCATATCAAAGAAAAAACAAAATGAGCAAAAACGATGGCAAGGTAAGAAGATAACATGATAAATAACCTAGAAGCGACCAAGGGAAGAAATTGATGTTCTTGTAGATCTATAAAAAAAAAGTATGGAGCAAGACAAACCCCTATACACACACACACATTACGCATCCTCGGAAAAAAACTTAAGGATGACCATGGTAAGGTGATTACTTGATGACGGAAAGCAATATCCTTTGATGTTCTTGCAGATCTATAAGAAACAAGAAGAACGCGAGAAGATAAACCCTAGGAAAAATATAGATATGTTCGCATCCTCGAGGAAAAACTAAGCGAAAAACCAACTAAGAAAAATGATGGTATGAAGATTTGCATGATAAAACCCATGATGTTCATGAGATCCGTGCCAAATAACAAGAATGGAAGCTTTCGAAAACAAATTACAACAAGCTGCAGAGGGAAAAGCGAAAGGGAAAGCGACCACATAAAAACATCATCGTTCTAGCAGACTTGGGAAGAGAGATGGCTACCAAGTATATGGTGGTAGAGAGACGGTGTAGCCGAGCGAGAGAGAGACCGATGGGCGGTGAATTAAAAGGGGAATTAGCCGGAGGTGATGAAGGGACGAAGTAGACGACGAGAAAGAGGCCGGGTTGCGGCCGAAGAGGGAAGACGGAGAGATCAAGATGGCGAAGCAATCAAAACCCTAGACGGGTCGATAGGAAAAAGACGAGGTGGGGAAGTGGCCTAGGAAATGGGAAAAGCCGGGGTGATTGTAAGCATAAGCACGTGGGACCAAGTGACGGAAGTCAGATGGTTCAACCCCGACTTCAGGGTTTTTCTCGCCGAAGTCAAATGGGGAACTGGTTGGTTTCGAAAGTCGGGAAATCAGCATTTTGGATTCCACTTCAGCGAACCAAACACGCCCTAAGTGGTAAGGGTTTTAATTGAGAAGTAACGAGTTATTTTGTTATAAATTAATTTAATGAATTAATTTAATAATAATAATTATTATAACTATAACAATAATAATTATTATTATTATTATCAAACAAGTGCATTTTAAATTTTCTAAAATTTAATTTTTGATTAATCAATCAATTATTCATATTGATATTTTTTAAGTAGTTCTTAAAATATAAATATAGAATAAAATTAAAGATTTTTATTTATCAAATTCAAAAATTAATTATGATAAATATCTATCTTATTTTAATTTTAATATCATAGTTTATGGAAGTTCAAGTTTTAATATTATAAAAATATTAAAGTGCTAAAAAATTCTAACAATTGATTTTTAGTTTTTATTAAAGTTTAATAGAGTAGTAATGCAAAAGTATTAAATTAAAAACAAAGTGCTAAAAAAATGCAACAGAATATTAGAGAGTATATCTAGGAAAGCTGAAAACTTTGAAAAACTACCAAATGATTTTCTCTAAACAATACTGCGAAACTTATGGACCAAAATTGTATTTAAACTTTTTGAAATATCACATATCATTTTTTTGTCTAAGTTTAGGATGACAATATATAAAATAATAAGTATATATATATGACATTTTTTTTTTGGTTTATTTTCCATGACCATAAAATATTTACAAAATTTTTTATACATAATGTAGAAACTTATACCAAAAATATGCAATATAAAAACTTAACTTTCTCACTAAGCAAACAACAAAATTATCAATTAAAATTTAATTAGCCTTCCTTTTAATGATTCAATAGTTAACTAAGCTCAATTGGTTTATACAAATAGGTAAAAATGGAAACACATGGGAATAATTCACTTAAATTACAATTAATTCACAAATTGATGAAGAAAATAAGGAAACAAATCATTGAATTGAGTAATAATTGAAAATAATTTTGCGAAAGTTTCCTAAAAATATGATAAATTATGAGATTCACATCACACATCCTTAGCTCCTAACTATTGTCTTCACTGTTAAGCAAAACCAAAATATGAAAAATTGGTTAGATTCATATGGACATGATACCTAACAAATAAATATGAATAATTCGCAATAATATATTTATTTTATAAGATTCAATACAAATCTAATTGATAAAAATACTAATTAATTAAATCAATATGATTAAATTAATTGAGTTAAATTGGAATTTGCATTAGCCAATTTTTTCCTCAAATTAATCCAAATCCCTATGATTTTTACTTGATTAATATCTATCAAAACAAATACTGATCATTAAAATTTATTTTACACCAAAAAATAATTACACCGAATAGATTGTCAATAATCTGATTTTCATTTATTAATTTAATTACCTTTAAAAATTTAAAAAAATCTGCATCCTTTATATTTTGTATAAATATATACATATCCAAACTAAGAGTGGATATAAGAAGTAACTCTTGGATAACCCACTGGTATTTCATTAGAATAATAAATGGCAGTCCAGGAATTAAAATCCCTTGGTGTCTGAAATGTGCAGTGTGTAAATACTATATAATACTATAAAAACACCATACAACACCGTTTTTTTTTTAAAAGTAACTCCCGATTTTCATCAAATTAGTAAACACTAATTAATTATCATTAACACTAACGCTAACCTTAACCTCAAAGCAAAGCACATCATGTAACCACCAACAACTAAGTAGTATATTGATAGGGGAGCCCACCATGGTAGAACTCTTTCACAAATAGTAAGAGTTTGAATTAGTGGTGATGATATATTTTTAAGAGTGTGAGTAATGGTTGTCTCACACTCACTTGCTTCACCAACAATCAAGATGTATATGGGCCCATATTAGAATCCTTCATAAATGAGTAAGAGTTTGAATTACAGGTGATGATATATTTCGTGAATGTGATTAATAATTATGTGTGGGAGTCTAACTCTAACCTATTTTGTAGAGGTTTGTGCAGGTAAAATAATAAAACCCTCCTTAATAAATTTTAAAAAAAAATCATGCTCATCTTAGGAGAGAAAAAAATCCAATCCATGTAACCAAATTCCAATTTCCAAGGGTAAAACCGTAAAATCTCTTCCAAATAGTTTTTTTTTTATAAAATAAAATAAAAGACGTGTTTTGAAGAATTTCATACCATAAAACACTTCTCTCTCTCTCTCTCTCTCTCGCTCGTCCCACTTTGAATTCCTTTCTCGCGATCAAACCATTCTCTCCTCCTCCTCCCCTCTCCTCCTCATCCTCCTCTTCTCCGATCGAAATCTCTAGGGCTTCGGCCTCTCCTTCGATTCCCAGATCCAGATCTAGGTTTGCCTGGGTCGGATCTTCGCTCAGACCACGATGGATGCGATGGAGGAGTTGAGCCAACTCTCGGAGTCTATGATGCAGGCTGCCGCCCTCCTCGCTGATGAGGATGTTGAGGAGGCGTCGTCGAAGAGAGCTTCCACTTTCCTTAACGTCGTTGTGCTTGGGAATGTTGTGAGTTTTGAGTTTATTGTTGTTTTTGATCCGTTGTTAGGGTTTCTTCTTGGATCTTTGGATTTAGGGGGTTTTGTTTTGAGGTTTATGTTGGTTATTTGATGGTGATTTTTGGTTTTTTAGGGAGCTGGGAAATCGGCGGTGTTGAATAGTTTGATCGGGCATCCTGTTCTGGTATGCTGCATTTTGGGATTTTAGATCTGGGTGGTTTGAGTGCCAAATCTATCTTTTGATTTTGGTTTTATCTGATTTTTTTGGTTTTTGTTTAGCCTACCGGTGAGAATGGAGCCACCCGTGCGCCCATATTCATTGACCTGCATAGAGATCCCTCCCTCAGTAGCAAGTCGATCGTCTTGCAAATTGATAACAAATCTCAGCAGGTTTCTGCAAGTAAGATCTTTGAGGTTACATGATTCATTGACTGTTACGGGTGCTTTTTGGTGCTGGAGGTTTTCATGGAAATTATGTAGATTGCTGGTGTGTGATGGTTGTATGTTTTTACTTTCTATGCATGCTGCAGGTGCTCTTAGGCATTCACTTCAGGACAGGCTAAGCAAGGGTGCAGGAGTGAATAGTTCAGGAAAAAGTCGCTCTGATGAAATTTATTTGAAGTTACGCACTAGTACAGGTTGATGATTTATATTTTTGTCTTCATTTTGATTGTCATAATTTATTAATTAGCTATTGTGAAGTAGGTTGTTACCAAAGATCTATATTTTTTGGGGAAAAATGGAAAATCAGAAAACTTTTTTTTTTTTTTTAAATCAAAAGCTGTTTGTTGTTAAAATCCATCCTCTATATTTTTTTTGTTGGCTTCCTTTTTAATAATGCCCACTTATTGTGGTTTGACTCATGTGATCTCTAAATTTAAAGTTGTCTTAAAGTTGTCTTGAATGCATCCTCTATAGGCTCTATATGTTCTCTTTCCCAGTTGAACTTAAATCTGATACCTATTTTTCTTGCTAAAATAGTAGGATCTGCATATTGTTTTAGGGATTTGATAAACTTGCTTTTGTTTGGTGTACAAGAAAACCAAATTGTTTCAATCTGTATTGAATCCTTTTACATGTTTATTAGAAGTGTGATAGACATGTATCTTTTGATTACACTATCAATAAAAGTGCACGTCTCAGTCTTTTAATGGATTCTTTGTTAAGAGAAAGTTCTTGTGTTTGTGGCCTTGTTTTATTCACATGCATATTGATAATGTTTGGCTAATATATTTTCTTTTGTCCAGCTCCTCCATTGAAGTTAATTGACTTACCTGGATTGGATCAGAGGGCTATGGATGAGTCCATGGTATGCCTTTTGGATACTCTAATGCTAATTATCATTGATTTCTTTCTTTCCAGTTTCAGTTCATACATTGCCAATGAACGTATATAATCTTAGGGGGGGGGAGAAAAAAATAATTGGCAAAATTTATTCTGACTACATATAAGTAGATGTTAATTGGTGGTTTTTAACTTCCTTACGTTCCTTTCTTTATGTTTTTGTTTTGTATATTCTTGAGTGATATGGATTGACAGCATTATTTACTTTTGATAGTTCTTATATGTTGGAGGAGAATATGGTGGTAATTTGTTTTTTTTGCCTTTTTATTTCAGGTAAGTGACTATGCTGCACGCAATGATGCTATATTGCTAGTCATACTACCGGCTGCTCAGGCGTCTGAAATTTCTTCTTCTCGAGCTCTTAAACTAGCTAAGGAGTTTGATTCAGAGGGTGTGTAGTAAATGCTCTGTTAACTGTCTTTGTTTTATGATATAAAATCATCAAACATTTATTCTTCAAAATCATGCAGTCTGCTTTGCCCTGTTATTTCTTTGGTCCTTTACCTTCTACATTTTTGTCTTCATGAATAATTTTTTTGAAACATTTGATTTAGGAACCAGAACTGTTGGTGTTATCAGCAAAATTGATCAAGCATCTGGAGACCAGAAAAGCCTTGCTGCTGTTCAGGCCCTGCTGTCAAATCAGGGCCCACGGCTTGCATCTGATATTTCTTGGGTTGCTCTTATTGGGCAATCTGTTTCTATTGCCTCAGCACAAGCTGGATCTGTAGGTTCTGACAATTCCTTGGAAACTGCTTGGCGAGCTGAAAGTGAAAGTCTTAAGTCTATTTTGACTGGAGCTCCCACTAGCAAACTTGGTAGGGTGGCTCTGGTGGAAACTCTTGCTAAGCAGATACGCAAACGGATGAAAGTTAGGCTTCCAAACCTCCTCTCAGGGTAAGTGTCTATTGGCTATTGCTAAGTTACAAGCTCATCACTCACTTTTAGTAATGGACAAATTTTAATTTATGCTTAAACTATGTATATGATATTTTAGCCAGCAACTCGATTCAAAATGTTATTGCTATGTATGTGGTTTAGACTACACCCATGACATATTGTATTACACATCTTCCAAAGGTCCCATAAGTTAATCAGATTTGGCCTCATGAAATCTTATATACTATTGTAAATTTATATCATTTTTTTGTTACTAAACTATCTGTTAGTTTATCTCGTTCCTTGGAATTGGCCACCATTTGATTTGCCCTTGGGCCCATTTTTCTACCATGTTAGCAGTCTTATGGCTGCTTTTCAAATTAACAAACCTAATGTAGGAGAGAAAAAATATGTAACTTATAAATGTCTTCAGCATGACTCGTAGATATGTATGGTCCCCATATCTTTTTGGTGTGAAAGTACTAGCCAGCCTTCTTTTGCGTTTTTCCTTTGGTGGTCCTTAATTGTTGATTGAGACAGCATTCGTAATATTTAAAAATAACATTTGCAGGCTTCAGGGCAAATCCCAAATGGTGGAGGATGAGTTAGTAAGGCTTGGGGAGCAAATGGTACATTCTTCTGAAGGTACCAGGGCAATAGCTTTGGAGCTTTGCCGAGAATTTGAAGATAAGTTCCTTCAGCATATTTCCTCTGGTGAGGTTAGTAACGTGTTCTAATATCTTCAATTTTGTAAGTTGAATTTCTTCAAATATTTTCATTGACTGCTTTTCTATGGTTTGTTTTACCAATACATGTGTATATAATGTCGTAATGTAAGGCCATGTTCTATTTTAATTAACGATGGTTCTGATGATTCAATATATGGACTTCAGTTCCTCTTTTCTATAATTTTGAGGCAAAAGGACTAAATATGCAACCTTTTACCTGTAGCCATCTTGGGTGCAGCCAACCTGTCCAACTAATCTACCATCCATATGTCTATGTGCACTATATGTTGTGCATGTTTGACACCACATTTTATCTGGTTCTTGCAATTCAGCTTGAATGCTATGTGAACATTATAACTGGAACAAGTAAGGTGCTTGTGCTTTGACAGACCTTAGCAGGGATCAAAATTCAAAACATGGTCCAAATTCCTATTCTCGCCATGCTGGATATGCACAATATTCTTGATTAGGCATCCAAAATTATGTATGTGTTGGATTTAAAGTACTTGTAGATGTAGATAAGTATCATGGCTTGCTCAAAGTGATGTACCAATTTCCAAGGCAGTGCACTTTCTTGTATTAGTATGCAATTTTTAGATTTTATTTGAGTGTTTGATAATTTGTTGTATTTGTATTCCTTGCTTGCTTGAAAGCTTCATAATTTTTTTAAAGCTTTTTAATATGCCTGAGTGAATCACATTGTCTAAAAAAGAAAATATTTCTAATGATGTATAAATACTCATCTTGAGAACCACTATTGTTTGTTTGTATTGAGAACAAAAAAGAGAAGGATGTGCTTGGTCTGCTGTATATTTAGTTCCCTAGTGCTCAATGTTGCTTTTGTTTTCGTGCCTAATTTGATTCTGTCTTGTTGTAAGTGTTGTGCTGGGGCATTATGATCAGAGCTACATTGATTTCATTACTTGTGATTGTTATGCTTAAATAGTGTCTTTTCTTGTACTTATGTGTCGCCTTCTTTGGTACCCTGTAATTATTTGTGCAGGGTGGCGGTTGGAAAGTTGTTGCAAGTTTTGAAGGAAATTTTCCTAATCGGATCAAGCAGCTGCCCTTGGATAGGCATTTTGATATCAACAATGTCAAAAGGGTATTTTACTTGTGCACCTTCAGTTTACCTTGCAGAAAGACACTAAAGAAACTTGGTCTATAGATTTGCGTGTTTATCCCTGACCATCCTAATGGTTACAATATTTTAAGCTGATTTGCCTCCAGTTTGAAGCTAACCTCTTTTCTAGAAGTCTAACCCACCAATATAGTTCAATAATTTTTATAGAAATAAAGCAGCTGCTAGAACACTTGAAAATTTGATTGTTATGTAGACTTAATTAATGTCAAATCATTATAGCGCACCATGTGCTATTTCTTATAAAAAAAATTTTAGTATATAATCTGCTTCCCCAACATAAAATTCAGTATCAAGATCACTACACATTATTATAGGTTTTAGCTGGTGGTTCAGGTTATCTGACCTTTGTGTCCTCCCTGGAAGACCCGTAATATGCTGTTGAGGTCTTGACAATGAAGTGTAGGTTCAGTGCAAATTATTTAATTATTTATTTAATGATGAAATGTACTTATTTTTCTATGAACTTGCTCTGTATAGATTGTGCTAGAAGCAGATGGTTACCAACCATATCTAATTTCTCCTGAGAAAGGTTTGAGATCCTTGATAAAAGGAGTTCTGGAGCTTGCAAAAGAACCATCACGTCTATGCGTTGATGAGGTCAGTTTCACTGGTTGGGAAATACATCTACTGTTTTCTTTTTCTAACTTCTCATTGGATTCATCTTGCATGACTCAAACAGGTACACCGGGTGTTGTTAGATATTGTTTCTGCTTCAGCAAATGCAACATCTGGACTCGGAAGATATCCTCCTTTTAAGCGTGAGGTACATCTCTTTAATGAATTTAATTGTGCTTTAATGTTTTAACATCATTATTTCTATGATGTAATTGATTTACTTTTTGATATTGTGTCTAGGTTATTGCAATTGCATCCAATGCTTTAGATAATTTTCGAAATGAAGCAAAAAAGATGGTTGTTGCACTAGTTGACATGGAACGTGCCTTTGTTCCTCCTCAGCACTTCATTCGTTTGGTACAAAGAAGGTTTGTTGGTTTGCCTAAGCAATGCCAGCTTCATGTTGTTTGCTTCCAAGTCCTTGATATGGAATGCCATATTCTAGCTGCATAAGTCAATCATGTTAAACATGAGCGGGACAATCTGTTTACTCAATTTTTATGACCTTGATTAGCTTTATTACAAACTGTAATTAATTCGCATTATCTTCCCTGATGATTCATTGTGGTCGTTCTCATGATCTATGGAAGATGCAACGGAAGAGTTTTTGCACTATTCTCATTAATTTGTGATATAAAAGCCAAAACAAGGTAGATGGTGCTAGAATTTTATCAAAATCTGAAACTTTTCTTTCTAGAAGGCCAGTGCAGCAATAATATAGGGGCCCATCGCATAATATTTTCTATTTGTGATGTATGCTTGGGAATGATCAGTTAGCATTATATGCATGGATGTCTTTGAGGTCCCACATGTGGGTATGCGGTCAACTATAGATAATAGATGTGACCCACCTCACCAGCTATTATTTCTCTTTGGTATCACTCTATAACTTTTTTTCTATAGTTAATTGTGCATTTCATGTGCTGCATTTAGGATGGTGCTAATTTCAATTTTATTGGGAGTCTTGTTAATTGCTGAAAGTATTATGGTGAACATTTACATGAAATAGATTGTTAAACATAGGCAAAGGCCCCTAAATTGAAAACAAAGGCAATGCCAGTTTACCCTTCCTTATCATGAAGAAAAGCTCTTCTTATAACCCTGCTTCTATTTAAGCTCGAGCTTGTGACCTTCTAGAAGACCTCTTAAGATGTAATTTGTTGCTATTTGGCCTATTTTTGAGCAGATCCTTCTCAATTAACTTTAGACTATGTCTGCCTTTTGGAAAGAACATAGGTTGTGTGTTGTGCTGCTGGAGTTGTTATGGGTATGACGTGCCATCATATGACTCATATCTATGTCGATGCCTGGAAATTAGCATTTGATTTGTTTTATTTTTCTTGGTGCTAGACTTTCATAAATATTATTAGATGAAGTAGAAAATTTTAGCCACTTCGGGTCAATTTTATGCTTCTCAAAGCATCTAAAGGCAGGTTAAAGGTTAAATACCATTAGGCACATACCTGCTTAATTGGTACTGGTCTAATGCTACATATTGACGCGATTGACACCATTCCTGATCTGTTTATTGTTAAAGAATCTTTGGCTTAGTCCTACTCAGCATGTTCTGTTATCATCAGCAATGCTCAGATGATGCCTTGAGAAATAGCTAAATAAAAAATGCCCTTGACTAGTTGCATAAATTCAAAGACTTGATACTTGGTATCTTAATGCTTGGCATGTTCTGCTATGCAGCATTTTCTGATATGTATTTATTTTTTTTTGTCAATTTGATGCATTAAACCTTGGGATTCATCTTGTCTGCGACATATGTCCTGGTTATTCTTCATCCTTAGTGACCGTTCTTTTAGCATGCTTGCTATTGTCCATAAGAAAAGTTTAGACCGAGCAACATTCTTTGGTATTGGGGGCCAATGCTTGAGTTTTTTTGTGAATTTTGATGAGGCAATTATTATTTTAAATATTCACGAAGAAAGACTTGAGCAGTGAAGAAATACAGTATACTTCACGTGGCCAGTTATGTTATTTCCTTGTTGAATTTTTCCAATGTTTTTTAATAGGATGGATAGGCAACGTCGGGAGGAAGAGTTAAAGAACAAATCTTCAAAGAAGGGGCATGAGGCTGAGCAAGCCATTCTAAATCGAGTGAGTCTCTCTCTTTCTCTGTGTGCATGTGAACACATGCGAGTGCAGCATATGTATACTGTATTACTGTTCAAGTTGTTAGTTTGATCATTCTTCTCTCTGTTGGCTCTTATGTTCTCCGTTATGTATTTTCTTTGATATTCAATAGGCAACTAGCCCTCAGACAGGTTCGCAACAACAAGGGGGCAGCTTGAAGTCCATGAAAGAGAAGCCCAATCAGAATGACAAAGATAAAGATTCGAAAGAAGGTTCAGCTTTGCAGGTTGCTGGACCTGGAGGAGAAATTACAGCAGGTGTTTTAACTATTATGATTTTAAACCATTCCCTGAATTAATTGAAAGTTGAAACTCATTGCGCATGTGAATATTCTGTTCTAGCTTTTTGCAATTTGCATGTCAACCTCTATACCTAACGACCACATTAATGCCAATTATTGCGCTGCTATTTCAAAGTAGTTTTAGTTTTGGATTTTAATGGTTATTATATTTGATGAGAAGTTTACATAATTAAAATATTGTTAGTTGTTGAGGGAGGTAATTGTGTGAAAGAGATGAATTCTTTGATCTGTATATGCCGTGCGACAGGATTATTAGACTATGTATGATATGTCACACAGAACATTTCATGTAGCTGGTTTTTTGCATGTCATATTTTGTTTGTTTGCTTTTGCCTGAGTGAAATTACCCACTGGTTGTTGATGATGATGAGTGAAATTACCCACTGGTTGTTGATGATGATGTCATTCTGTAGAACAGATGTAAACCATAAACTGAGGATTAGTTGCATCCTTCTTTGCTAATTTTATGTACAACGTTTGGTGATGTATTCAGACTATGGTAGGGGCTTGGTACCTTTTTTTGAAATATATTTGATATCAATTTAATAAAATAATTTGCTTTTGATTTTGACTTTCTCAAAGAAACCTTTATGAGCACAGGTTTGTTTATTATAACTGACGAGCACATGTTAAATTCAGATAAAGGGAATGGTAGTCAGCTTATGCCATACCTTTCCGTATGCTTCTTTTGTTTTTGATCCTTTATTTCTCCACTCTAGTTCACTTGAGCCCTACTGCTAGACTGAAACATGCAAGTTAAATTCTCATAAAATCCCAAATTCTGGTCGTCAGATCTCAGACAACCCCAAGTCTGTCCTCTGCCTGCCTCAATGGAGAGAAGTGAACAGACATTGCTTATCGACAATCCCAACTCTAAAGTGGCCTTTCTCTTTGGATTGTGGGTGGAAACACAATCAATGAGCATATGCTTCTTAGAGTGGTCATTGTTTGTTTTAATTTAGTTGTAAGGGTGTGTGTTTATTGACTTTTGTATATAACTACCAGTGTTCCACTTTTCAATGTGGTATCTGTTTATTTTAAAATTTAGAAGTTATTTGCTAATTAGTTGTGTTTCTTTTTTCCTTTGTTAGGGTTTTTGTTGAAAAGAAGTGCCAAAACAAATGGGTGGAGCAGAAGATGGTTTGTTCTGAATGAGAAGAGTGGAAAGGTAGGTCTTATATATTCTTATTAATGCCATTTTTTTTCATGTTTATCAGGTAGTAGGTGTTTGCTTCCCTGTTGTCTGTTATAGGTTCTGTTTCTATGTTTGATTTTTCCCATATTTATGTATTTATTTAAGTTTCCCTTTTTGATTAGTACTCTTTTTGTTTTATTTATTTATTTTTAAATCAAGTAAGATTTGCTTTTAATGGATAATACGTTTTTGCAAAACTGATATGAAACCGCTTTCTCAAGAAAGCACACCCATGATTTATACACACACACACACACACACATATTTATATGTATGTATGTATGTATGTATGTTTTTTTTTGGAATGTCTTTGTTAGTGCTAACTTCAACTTCTAATGCAGCTTGGATACACTAAGAAGCAGGAGGAGAGGCATTTTCGTGGTGTCATCACTTTGGAGGTATGATGTGCTAATTTTGGTACCCTTTGTGCATTTCATTTGATTTAGTGTATTACTTTAGCAAGCACCTCAATATTGAGATTGTTATTCTAAATATGATGCTTAGTGTTAAACTTGCTCTTGAAACAATGCAATTTGGTTCTGAGTTTTTAAAGTCAGGAAGGATTAAAGTAGTTTTGTGTGATGTAATTCTCGAAAGGTCTTCACTTCATAGTGTAATATCTTCTAATTTTGAGGCAAAGTTTGACAGTGAAATTGAAGGGAAGGAGCAAAGTTAATGACAACGAAGTTAAGATAGCAATTTTTATGTTAAAGCCCACCAATTGTTTGGAAGAAAATAAATATGATTGTGGAAGATACAATATGACCATCACAGGGAAGGATAGAACTAATTTAATAAAAAGATAAAGATATGACAATGAAAAGGAGACCAGTTCAATGCAGAGCTGTGAAATAAACATGGGAGGTATTTTGACCAGTCACTGAGAAAAGAGTGCCAAGGGCTTTCATCTATTTCTTTTCTTGCGGTCTTTAAATATATCGCTGTTCTCTTATTTTCTGCCCTTACAAATCTTCCCATAAGGTTAGCGAAGACTTTTATGTAGACTGATTTACCACTTCCCCTCTCTCCTTAAGTTTTATAAAGATAGAGAGAGAATAATGTAATATACGCTTGCCTGACAAAGCATGCATAACCCATTTTCTTTATTTTTGTGAGCTTTCAAACAAATGCCAGTACACATAATAATCACTAAAGGTTCTGCTGCTTTGGAAACCCTAGTTGTTAATTTCTTTATCTGTATGCTCATTTTATTTTTATGTACGTAGTTTGTTAATTTTGTTAGGGATGTTTATTATGCTGATTTATTAAAGATTTATTTGAAAGTTGTATGCGAAGATTGAGTCTACTGCCTTTTTATTACCACTCTATGTTCATCTCTATTTCTTGCACATGCCCTTGGAGTAATCTCTGAATTAAAAAGTTTGGTCTTGTTAATAAATAATTTTATGACACCCACATGGCTTGCTACCTTGCCGGATGCTTAGAGGGTACAATATAAAATACTGGCTTTCCACTGGCTTTGTGTATATGCATGAAAGATTAATCACACGAGTCAACTGTATGCTTATGCAGGAGTGCAATATAGAAGAGGTTCCCGATGAGGAAGCAACTACCAAAAGTTCTAAAGAGTCAAAAAAGGCAAATGGACCTGATTCTGGAAAAGGTTCTAGTCTTGTATTCAAGATTACCAGCAAAGTTCCATACAAGACGGTTTTGAAAGGTATTGTTAAATTGTACTGCTAAGATGATGTGATTTGGTTCTTTTGTTTTTTCTTGTACTTATGCCAGGCATGTTTGTTTGCAGCTCATAGTGCTGTTATATTGAAGGCGGAGAATATGGCTGACAAAACTGAGTGGGTTAACAAGATTACCAATGTTATTCAACCATCAAAGGGGGCCACTGGCAAGGGGGCACCTTCTGAAGTAGGTCCTTCCATGAGGCAGAGCCTTTCAGATGGTTCGTTGGTATGTTGGTTTTAGTTTCTTCTGCCAATTGTTTGAATCCTTATGTTCTATGAGATATTCCTGATGGAAACATGATATTTTAGAGTCAATTTCTTTTTGAGAAGCTGAAAGTCGCATGTCTTGAGAAATATCACTTTAAGGATCTGCTTTAATGTTTGCCACCAACTTGCTATTAGTATTTCAGCAGTTGAGCAGCTGCAGAAGTATTTCCTGAACTGCATGTTCGAATCTCAAACCACATGATCATAGCGATCAATGCTAAAACTTGGTTCAATACTTTGTCAAGTTGGTTTCTGTTTTGCTAAATTGTTTTGATTACATTTCGAAGATTTTTTGGGAGCTTATCATTGATTCCTTGCCTGCTAGTGAGTTGAAATTATTCAAGAATTATACTGAGATAGTGTGAAGTGAATTTATGTAAGAATTTGGAAAGCTTGCGGGTGATCCGTGTATCTAACCAAAGAATAATGTACAGTGAATTTACTTATTGCATAAAGTTAATTAGACTAATTCACCAGTTTCATGAGAGATTTTGAGATTAAGAGGGTTGATCAAGTAGATTTACATGCATTGGAAGAAAAAAATTGGAAGTCTCTCTGAGGATTGAAAATTTTTAAAATGAATATTGGATTTCATAATAGATCACTTGTGGTGGCAGGTGATATGAAAATAATCTAACTACAATATTTAGGGAAGAGGAAAAAGAGAAAAGCTGAGCAAGATGTATGAAGGGATGCTACAGATGAGGTGTAGGCCCCCGATTCTTGGGGCTCTCAGGCTGTAATAATGTAATAAATGTGGGTCAATCGGCTTGTTGGGTTGAGTCTTTCTTTTTGATAATTATTTAAGATAAGTAGGATTTAATTTAGAAATGAATCAGTGCATCTATTAACTGGATAGCTGGGGTCTTTGACCTTGCATTGTTATATTTTGGAATCTGAAGTTTTGTTCAATGCTTGAACTTAAAGTTTTCCCATGTGGAAATATGATGTCTCTTTATAACTAGAACACCTTTTTTTTTGGGTGGTCAAGCCTGTTCATATAGATTTAAGTACTCACTATTGATGTGTGCTTCCATTTGCTCAAGTGAGAAATTTCAGTGAAAGCCATCTGATAACTTTTGCCTGGAGTTTTGGTCTTCCTTCATTGCCCCCAAAGTATTGTTGTTTTGGCCTCATTATATGCTTCATCCCTGTGCATATATATTCAAGCCTGCCTGCCTGCCTTTTATTGTCTTCTAATCTTCAGATTGAATTCTTTGTCAAATTCTGCTCCTTTTTATGCTTATGTGCATCTTATTTGTTGGTCTTAAATAGCTTTAAAAGTCAACTTGAGTTTTCATCCCTTTAGGACACAATGACAAGAAGACCTGCTGATCCAGAGGAAGAACTTAGATGGATGTCTCAAGAAGTTCGTGGCTATGTAGAAGCTGTTCTAAACAGCCTTGCTGCAAATGTTCCCAAGGCATGTTCACACCGAGCACATTCTTTTACTTGCTTGTTTATTAAACATTTTGGAATGACTAAATGAATATCAGTTTGCAATTTAACAGGCTGTTGTGCTTTGTCAAGTAGAGAAAGCGAAGGAAGACATGCTGAACCAATTATACAGCTCTGTCAGGTAGGTTATGCCTAAATATTCCTGAGAACATAGAAAATTTTAGGTTCCAGGTTTCAATGATAGTTAATTAATGTGTGTGCTCTTTCTTTTGGATTGCCAATGTTATGAAAATCGTAGCAGCATCATTATGTTTTCATTCTGCATATCCCCAAATGATTATACTGCAAGAATACCTCTCACTCATATTTTCATTTCCCTCTGAATTCATGTATTTGCATATTGCCCTTGTGATCATGATTCTGCCATCTCATTGTAAATGAAGATAGAAGACGGTTGATGTCCACACCAACCTTGCATAAATGCCCCCTTGAAAATCTGAAATGATTACACGAGATTGTCTGCGAGGTACCTTTATGTTTTGCATGTCGTCACCATTGTCAATTGTGAATGAATGTGCTCCAAGATTCTGCTGATTGGGATCTATGTTGATATGTTACTTCTGAGATCAATGTAAATTTTATTGTTTGATCTTGTGAAGTTGTGGAGCTTTGAGAATGATTTCCCATGTTTGTATCTGTGATCTTGTGGGGATTTCTACCATTTGATCTTCAAGAGTGAAGGAGATTGTCCAAGTCCAAGCAGATGTCTGGAGTGATTTCTTACAAAGAAATCTCCCTCTATTCTGAGAAGTACTGAAGCCTTACCCGCTCAACTGCTCAACTCTTCTTCCACCTATTATTTTTTTCATATCCAAGGATTTTGATGCCATGGATGAGAAGGATCTGTGGAATCAGTTATAATCTTTTGTAAAAGAGGCTCCCATGTCTCTCATCTTCTATCAACTGTCCATGTTGGGTAACATAGTCTGCACTGAGAACCATTTTAAGAAAAATAGACTAAAATTTACTTGACTACGTGAGACTTGGAATCATCTTGTACCACCAGCCATGAATTGCGAGTCAAATGTGGTCATTTCTTCAGTTTTTAACTGTTATCTCAAAGTTGGCTATTCTAATTAGATTTTTCTTATTATGAATAGTGGGCAAAGCACAGCAAGGATTGAAGAGCTGCTTCAAGAGGATCAAAATGTCAAGCGTAGACGTGAGAGGTTTCAAAAGCAGTCCTCTATTCTTTCCAAACTAACTCGTCAACTAAGCATTCACGACAACCGTGCTGCTGCGGCTAGCTTTTCTAATGGGGCCACAGGAGCAGGTAATTTGGCCATTTTTTTCCTTCAGATGATTGCATGTGTATAATGTAAATTATGAAGTGCATGCCTGTGCTAATTTGGAATATCACCACTGGTGCTATTAAAAATGTAGCAGTTCTCCCTCATATTTTCTACTTTTGCAATTTCAAACATAACTGAATTTTTTTTTAATACACATACTTGAGTGAATTAGCATCCTGGTGATGATTAATGCATAATTTAGTGCCATTGCATGGTAAAAGCCATAATTTTTGCCGCCTTCTAGAATTTTCTGCTTTTTGTATGATATATTCTCAATAAATCTATCTTGTTAATTTATTTTAATGGATAAACACTGGCTCACATCAAATGTTGATTGATTTACAGACATTTATATTTCTTGTGTTTGTGTTGTGATAGGTTTTGACTGTATACACCGAAAGAATTTTTTGAATAATCTTTTGTTTGTTTTGAGATGCATATATATCGTTTTTCTAAACATCCTTGTTAGAATTTTATCTTGGTATTACTGTATTTTCACCAGAATGATTGAGGATTGTACTGTTCTATACTAATTTGCAGAAAGCAGCCCACGAACAAGCGGTCCAGGTGAAGATTGGCGATCTGCATTTGATGCAGCAGCAAATGGACCATTGGACCACTCCAATTCCTATGGTGATTCAAGGTCCAACAGCAATGGCCACAGCCGACGTTACAGTGACCCTGCTCAGAATGGTGATGCGAATACTGGACCAAACTCTGGCAGCCGTCGCACCCCAAATCGATTGCCACCGGCCCCACCAGGCTCATCAGCACATAGATATTAGGCTGCTGTTTATCCGTTCGACAGCGCTATTGTTTCCTGTATTCTTATTGGGTGCGCATCTCCTTGTGCTCTTGACTTTTTTGGGTTAGCTATTTCCCTGTGTTTCTTTTTTTTACAGCGGATGTGTATCCTACTTATAAGATGACTACCTACCATTCATTATATGGAAATATATTAGTATCGTTTTTTTTTGTTTCCGGCTGCTGGAATGTCGTCACGGTTTGTATACGATATTTTTCGTTGCTCTTATTGAGCCATAGCATTTGAAACATTTTCGTTTCGGTTTTGTTTCATGAGAACTTGATTCTGTTCTTTATCTGTGGTGTAGTAGTTTGTTTCACGTTCTTCCATCTTTTATTTATTTATTTATTTTTATTCTGTGATATATCTTATTAATCTTATTAAGGAATTTTTGTGGCAGAAAAGTAATCAGTGTATGAATGTTTCAAATGCTATGGATCTGCTCTTTGTTTTCTTTTCCGTTACTGTTTGTGATATTTATTAAGTGGTTTGTCAAATTTCTTCTAAACGTTTTGTGTGTTGTGTATAGCTCAAGATATGTGGATTTCTGGTTTACACATTCAATTACCTGAACTGGCTCTTCATTTATCTTTTTAAAATGTGAAGATTTAACAGTTAGTTACTGCATTGTTTCACTGTTGGTTATTGTTAGATATTATAGATTACTGTTAATTATTATTAGGTATTGTACATGAATGATCATTGGCTGAGTTAATGTTTTTAGATTTAAAATCTAGAAGGTAGACAACATTCATATGTATGTATGTATGTATGATAATTCTAATCCAATTTGGATTGGTTCTAATTCTTTTTTATTTTTATTTTTTTATTTTTTATTTTTCAGTTTAGTAATAAAATTTAATATGTTTAGTTTATTATAAACTCAACATAAAAAAATAAAATAAAAGAATTTATGTTGAGTATTTGATTTATGAACCAAGTGTATAAACTAACTAAATTCTCACCCAATGCATGGTTTTGAAAATTTATGTTTTGAATGACATGACCTATTCAGCGAACTCAGAAACTGAAAGGCTCACCCACCAAATAAAAAACAAATATATATAGTTTTTGAGTACTTAGTTTACCGAACTAATTTGATTAATTAAATGCTCTTCTATTGTTTTGAGTACCTGATTTACAGAATCAACCTTATAAATTAAATGTTTATTTTTTTTTAATGTTTTAAGAATCTGATTTACCGAATCAAACCCAACAAACTAAATGCCCATATGACTTTTCTGCACATTATTTTGGTAATTTGCTCATCATATGACTTATCTTCATTGTTTTGATGACAATTTTTTTTTCTTATAAATTTCTATCTGCATTATTTCTTATGTTTAGTTGTTACCCAATAGTCAAACTGAACACCACTAGTTTGTTCCACCAATATTTTTTTTACAAAAAAATAAATAATTTAAAAATGTATTAATATTAACAAGTAATTATTATTATTTGAAAATTCAAAATATTTATTTTTACTAATATTTACTTAATTTATATAAAAGACTTCGTCTTAAAAAGTAATTGAAAACTTTCAAACTTTCTAAGTTTACTTTCATCCCAACATAGCTATAAACACAGTATTAGAGTTTGTACTTCAAGACTCTTCTTTCTTGGGCTTGCTTGGGAGGAGGTAAATGAAGGTTTTGTAAGATAGGGTTATGGACCAACTCTTATTTGGATCGAAGGTTATATGAAAGGTAAGGTATTTGAGGGTTAAATGGAGGGTTGAAAAACCTCCATTTAACCCCTTTTTTCAACCCTCCAAATTGGGGGTCTAGAGGGTTGAATATTTTTCAAGACAAAAATACCTTAACTGAATTTAGATAATTACATCCATACCTTATAGAAAAATATAGGTTTTAATTTTGAATTTAAATATTTTTTTTGCAAAAAAAAAAAGGATTATAAATTGTCAAATAAGAATATTTAATTTACAAAAATAATATTATATGTGTAAAATTAGAATAAATATTATTTATAGCTTAAGGGGCATTTTAATAATATTAATATAAAAATCTTACTTTCTATTAACTTCCATCCAAGCACTAGAAGGTTTGATAACCTCCATTTACTTTACTTTCAATTCAAACAAGGTATAACTTAAAACCTTCTTTTACCTTAGTTTACTCTACTCTACCCTACTTTACAAAACATTTCTTCACCTCATCCAAGCAAAATGATAAATTCTTCTCAAATTTACCATCAAAATCCTAATGCAAAAATGTATTGGTTAAGAATTAAAATAGCCTGTGTTAAGGCATATATATATATATATATATATATATATATATATATATATATGACTAGTTTACTAGAGCCATCCGTAAATAATAATTTTATAGAAGTCCTTCAATCAAATCCAACGGTTTTAGATTATATATCTTTTTTAACAGTCTATTCAACAGTGCAATCAATAATGTTATAAACAGTGTTATAAACAATGCAAAGAGGGATGAACAGTTTTAAGAATAGTTACATGCTAAAAAGTGAGATGTACAGAATTCTCCACTCATCCATTTGATCATAATCGCAACAGTTACACAATTAAACAGAGTCGTTCACCTTGATTTGCACCTCCCAAGACAAAAAAAATATATCCAATACCAACCAATCTATAGTTCAATCCAAGTGCTACCCTTTGTCACTGTTTCCGGGTACTGTTTCTCACTCTTTCCTCATCCCTCTGTTTATCTCTATCAGGTAATTTCTCTTTTCTATTTTTTATTCTTTACGGACACTTATGAATGTATTGCCATATATATATAGATAAAAATTTTATAAGTACATTATTTACTTTTGAAAATTTAAGGGCATTCACTATTTAGCAATTTTTCTCTTTTATTTATTTCAAAAAAAAAAATTCTCTTTTATTTTTTTGTTCTTTATAGATGTCCGCAAAAAACGTATTGTCATATATATATATAAATATATATAATACAAATATTTTTAAGGTATATTTTTACTCTTTAAAATTTAAGGACATTAATAAGAGTCATTAGCTTATGATCTAACGGTTGCTATTTATAGAAGTGATGTACAAAATTAATATTAGTTACTGTGCTTCAATATTATTAGATACTATTAAATATTATTAAATATTATACACAAATAGATGGTAACCGTTAAATGACGGGCTATAATATATATACATATATGGTTGAGAATACATGGCTTGTCCACATCAAAAATATAAATATATATATTCGAATCCTATGCAAATATGGAAATCAACTCGGGCTTCCTTTGGCATTGTATTTATCCAACCCCAATTGTTTCACATGTCTCCATTCTTTATAAAATATTTGCTTCTTGTTATGCCATATATGTAGACCTCCTCCTATAAATATTATTAATATGATAAATTTAAGACATCATAATAATAATAATAATAATAATAATAATAATAATAATAAATAAATAAATAAATAAATAAATAAATAAATTATTATTATTATTATTTAAGAAATATGAATAAATTATTGATAGAATTCAAATCCTCCATCTTTAAAATGAGAGGGTAATGGAATACCAACTACTTTACAGGGTTGTTAAAATACATTTATTTACGATAATTATCTAATACAGTACAAATTTATAAAGTAACATACTAGTTTTTACAGTATATATAAATTACTTTTTAATTGAACCTAAAATTAAACTGTTGTTCAAAGTTGTTTTCAAAATTTTTTTTTTTCTGAATTTTCATGGGCTTTGAGAACATTTCTATACATTCTTTTGGTCTTGGGGTAAAAACAGAAAATAAATAAATAAATAAATGGAAAAATGAAAAAGTTTCCCAATAATTGCCAGGTCAGACTTGCTACTGGCTTAACTGCATGGCATCGATTTTATATGTATTGTATATATATTAAAAAAAAATAATTGCATACCATACATAATAATTAAACAAATCTAACAGCGATCATGTACCAAACAAAGTCTATTACCATCTCAAATTCATTATTAATAAATTCATTAAAAGAAATTTTTAAAAAAAGCTCATGGACTCAGACATCACCATGGAAGGAATCTATATATAATTTTTTTAATTAATTTATTTTTCTAAAAAAATGTTGGTCTATCTCAAGTACCAAAATTTTAAAAAAATAGATAAATAAATAAATAATAAAGGAGAGTAAGAAAGAATAAAAGGTACAATGATAGTTAGATGATCAATAATTTTCAAAAGATCAAAAGTCAATTATTAAGAATGCTTGATAAGGCAGTTACCTCATTTTAAAAATTGACATTCCATCTTGTGGGAAAATATCTTTTAATAATAATAATAATAATAATAAACAAGGAAAAATCCCTATATGATCTTTGCAAACATTAGCAGAAATTAAACATCATGACTTTTGTAAAAAATATTTATTTTTAAAAATATATTAAGGCTGTTTGGTCTATTAACATTGGATCTCCTGTATAAAGTGTTTATCCTATTAAAGAGATGAATCCAAATCCTTACTTGTGCCGATGGACGACACATGTATTGTAGAGCCTTAGCTCCGTGTATGATTCCATCCTTGACATGTGGTTTGTCCACATTTGTTATTAAATCTAATTTCCAATTAAGCATTATAAAATAATTACATTAATAATAATCATAATAGCTATGCTAGTCATTCCTCCTCTAATTAATACATAATATTAAAGTAGATGTATAATCTGTTCTCATAGTATTTCAAAAAACAAATTTAATTTTTTTATTACATTTAAACAATTATTTATATTATTTATGATATTAATAATTAAAAATTTTAATTGCTCTCATTTGTTTGAACAATAAAGGTCCATAAGATTTTTGAAATATAATACATAAAATAGTTTCCGTTTGAGAGTTGTTTATTCATATTGTTTTTCCCATTGTATTTAATATTTGATATTGTCTCAAAAAAACCTCTTTTAAAATTGTAAAAACTCTAATGCGGAGGTAGGGAGTTTGCTTAGTTAAATAAATATTTTGAGCACAAGTATACTGAGATATGTATTGCTACCAATCCAAATATATTAAGCTTCACACAACATATTTAATTTATAATATTTAAATTTTCACACCCTTATTATTGAAAATTATTTATTAGTATATGTTGTTAGTGTTTCATTTAATCAAACACTTGAACATATATTTGTGTTTCACTTGTTGGTAGCTTGTTTTTTTAAATTTGATAAAATCCATCTAATTTTAGCATGCACCGAAATAAAAAAAAAAATGTTTTTTTCTTTTTAAAAAAACAGGCTAAGTCTCATATTTTATATATTTTTTAAAACAAATTCTTCAAATTTTTTTTTTTTAAAAGGTGGATAAACCACTTCATTAAACGATAAAAACATCATAGGTGAGAAAATCGCGATCAGGAAAGCAGGATCTGACATAAAACCACTCAATGCCCGAAGTGTAAACAAGAGCAATGACAAAACACACGGGGATACAGAGCATCATCCTCCAACCAGAGATAGATGTAACCCCTACTCCGTGCTCCGGTCTGGTGCCTCCTCGGCAGTCCAAAAATTTTCTCAAAGCAAATCATAATTTAAATAAAACCTAGATTTAATTGAAATGGCATTTCACCTATACATGTATATTTTTTCCTTTTTCATCATTACATACAAAAGCATTCATCCCCAAATTGAGGAAAGAATAAATGATAGGCTAGGTGGCTATATTTGGAAACCCAACCTTAATAATCTTCATTAAATAACATTCAAAATCAAGTAAAAATTTCCGAAACTAAATGTTAGAATCTAATCACTAAAAATTTTTCAATAAAAGTCCCCATAATATATCTTTAGTAGTAGGACTCGAAAGTCTTTGGTACTCTTAATTTTTTAAAACAAAATTTAAAAAAAAAATCAAATTCAGATCTAGAGTTAATATTTATTTATTTATTTATTTGTTTATTGTAATTAAGAAAAATAAGCTTGTGGCAATGACAACCTTGATGGAAGCATGCATGTGCCGAGCATGTTATGTTTAAGAAAGACAAAGCAATGACCATCAAATATGAGACCAAAAACCAATTTGGAGCCACTTATTGGAATTCAAGCTATCAAGCACACATTGAGGGTCCTCTCAGATGAGAATAGACACCCAAAATTGTGCTCAATTTGCCCATCTATCATTCATGCCTTAATGGACAAACACAAACACACATCACTCTCTATTTATTTATTTTGTTTTTATTTTTGTTGTTTTTTAAAGAAAGGGTACAACATCAATTTTCTCTCTATTTATTTTTTAAATAAATTTATATTTATTTACCATCAATAGTTTTCAAGAAATCTTCTATCATGCTGGTACTTTCGCTCAAATATTTTTAGTTTCCAGATTTCTTATGAAATTCAGTATTTTAGTAATGATATGATTGTACTTATTTTTGTATGCATATGCTTTAGAGGATTAATAAAAATAGTACATGATATAATACACGAGAATAAAATGTAGCCAATATAGTTTATGTTAAACAAAATTATTTTTAAAATATAAAAATCTACTTATTAATATAGATTTATATTTATAATAGCATTAAAATTTTGGATTAAAGCAAGTATTAGTTTCTAAACTTTTGAGTCATTGTTGATTCTAACACATAAATTATAAAATTATTCAATTTAGTGTCCACTTTAACTTTACAGTTTAGTTCATTTTGATTCTTTTTATCATACTCACCAAAATATACCACATTTTATCATTTCAATACTTAAGTTAAAAAAATGAAAAGACATATTTACACTATTCAAACACCAAAACGGACATATATATATATATTATGGACAAACTACATCTTCAAACCTTCAACTATCAAGTTATGAGGCACAAAGCTTTAAAGGCCAACTTGTGGCTTTAATTATATATGTGTATATATATATATATATATATTAGACCAAAAAATTGATTATTTTAATAAATATTCAAATAAAAAAATATATAGAGAGTGGAAAAGAAAGAGCATGGGTGGGGGGTCAAATGAAGAGAGGATGGATATTATTATTTCAAGGGGAGATGCTTTGGTTATCTCATTAAAAGGAATGAATAATGATGGATGATGGATGGACCCTTTACACCATTTGTCACCTTGCAAACATTTGCCACATGAGTTGATCAGACCCTGCCATTACTTCCCATGTGGCAATTTTCAACATTCTTAGGATTTCATTTTTGTGTTTTTACATGTATACCCTTGAGGGGAAAAAATAATCATTTACTATTATTATTATTTTGAAAATAAGGTTTTCCATCTCATCTATTTGTGGACCAAAAAAATTAAACTGTAATTTTACATGTGAAATTACCAAATTTTAGTTTGTAAATCTATTAATGCCTCTCATGAGAGAGGACATAGTAATTGGTAGAAACATAGAATAAAAAACTTTCCCCTTCTTAATAGGTTATTATTTAAGGTTATATTTGTATTAATGTTTCAACTAAATAATATTATTTCATAAGAAATTAATCTAAGAATAAATTAATTTTGCTGTCAATTCACCATTAGTCCTTGAAAATTTTATTTTGCCAATTTAATCTTGTGTCTATGTTCATTTAATTAGGAAACTATGGTTAGATGTTGGCATGATGGTCCATGTGGCAAGCCAAATAGAAAATATATGGATTTTTAATTTTTGAGTTTTTTGTTGAAGGAAAAAAATATAAATCAAAATGAATTTGGATTTTTTTTAATTTAATAAAATCAAAAGATAAATAAGAGTTGAATAATGCACACCAAATGTCTCAAATAAACATTTCAAAGCATTTTGTTAGTCCTTGTTTCTTGCTTTTTCTAAAGAATGATTCATGAAATATCCATAGGAAGAGACGAAATAATAAATAGCAAACCTACTTGTCATAAGTGAATAATAATTCGTAAGAATTATATTTTTAAAAGCTTTGGGAGAAATATTGGATGCTATGGAGTGCCTTTTTAGAAAAAAAATTTCTTTATTGAGCAAACGAACAGAGCTTGAATAATTAATTAAATCCAACTCGAGCATTATATTATTTTGCTTATTAAGACTCATGAACTTGCAAGTCTGAAATATTTCAGTAAAAAATATTTTTTTTTTTTCAATTTTTTTTGGTTTGTAATGAATATATTTGGGCTTGAGCTTGCGCTTAACATCCCTAGCTCATTAATAAATTGAGATTGAGTTTGACTTGCTCTCATTAAAAAACGAATATTTTTTTCGATCAAGTTCATATCGAACTTGAGTTTAGTTTTACTAACTCGACTTGAGCTTAAGCTTAGGAGTTCAAACTTGAGTTGAGTTAGAACCTATCTGCATCTACTCCGACCAAACTAAGCTTAAACAAATGAAAGCTTAGCAATTCTGTTGAATCGAGCTTAAATACTTCAAAACTCTACTTGGTTAGATTGCACCCTTATCTCTAATCTAAAAAAAATATTATGAATGTCCAAATCTTTAATACTGAAATAATCATGAAGATATTTAAACTATGAAATGACATTAATGTCATTATTCACAAGAATTAAATCATCAACATAAGCCAAAACCACTTTAATAACTATCTCATAAAATGATTAAACAGTGAATAATCTAGTGTATTAAAAAAAAACAAATCCAATTAGAGAGAAGGCCAACTTAGCTGAAGAATGGTAGAACCTCCAATAGAAGCTATAAAAGGACTAACATACATAGGTGACAATATAGACAACAATTGTTTTGAATTTAAATTTTTAAGATTTTATTTTATTTATTATTTTAATATTATCTTAATTTTATTTATTATTACAACTTTAATCTTTAGAGCCTATAAACATCAAAACCTATTAAATTTTTTAACCATCAGTGGTTGTTACTCAATTTTAAATGCTAATTCTTGAATTAGAATTATATTTTAGAATATTTGATCATGCTAGGTTATTTTTCCTCACTTATTGGAGTGTCATTTATCCATAACTTCCAACATCGAATGATTGCTCACAAATTTAACATTACTGTTAGTTATAATCTGTTAAGGTATTAATAAAATAAAATAAAGTTAAGGTGAAAAAATAATAGATAATTTGGGCTTAATTGCCACTTTCATGCCATCATACAAATTTTTAAAATTATTTTCCGTATTGTTGAGTGTACTCAATGCCACTTTTTTGGATCAATGAAATTGTACATGTGATTGCATTGTTTCGCTAATATTATTAGTTCATATGTGAATTTGCATATAGATAAGTTCATTAATGCATTAACCACATTTATAGAAATATTTTGATAATTTGCATATATACATTATATACACAGATATAGTGGCCTCACTAGTATTATTATTATTTAATAAAAATCATCATCATTATTATTATTTTTTAAAATACATGATGAAATATGCAATAGATATTAATATATTCATTGGAAGAAGTGCATAATCTTTTTTTTTTTTTTTAAATACTTGACCCTATTGTAAAAGATTTGGATTACAAAAAGCTGATTGCTCAGTTTAAAAATGTGCTAGACACTGTGATGCCAAGAATCCTTTGATTGTGGATCTTAGTTTGCAGCCAAATTCCAGTGTAGACTACATGAGGATACATGGCTAAACTTATTGCCTTCTATACATACCCTTGTCAAAATTTGCAAATGAATGAATAAATAAATAAATAATAAAAAGTAAAAATAAAAATAAAAAAAGCTACTATAAACATCAAATATAATTATTGTTTTCTCTATTTTTGTCCAAAGCATTCGAACTATATGACTGAGTAATGATCTCTCTAGCTTTTTTTATTTGTTCATTTTAACTAATTCACATGGATTAAAAAAAGTCGGTTAAAATTAATTGGTAATTTAAAATTTATAAAAATTATATTAACTTTCTAAGGTTATCTTTATTTAAAATATGATTTAAAAAATGTGTAGTTGAATATGATTTATTGAAAACTATAGAAGTAATTTGGAAAACTAATATTTAATGCTTCATAAATTTTTTAAATAAATAAATACTAAAAAAAACTCTAAAATGAGACAACTAAAAAAAGACTAGAGAGAGTAAAAAAAAATATCTAAGTAAAATTAATCACATATGTGCATGGTCTACTTTTTAAAATATTTAAAACATTTGATGTGAGGTTTTGGAAGATAATTAATTCTATAGAGATAACATGATTGACGAATTTCTTGCATAAGGAAAAACAATAAAAAAAAATAATGCCCCTAAAATTCGATTTATTTTTTATATTAACATAATAAATAAATAAATAAATAAATAAATAAATAAATAAATAAATAAATAAATATATATATATTGACAAAAAACAGAACACTTTCAATTTTTAATCTTGTAATTTTTTTTTTCTGAATTTTCTAAAATTCAGAAAAATGAAACCTTGTTTGGTACTTATTCCAAAAGTTAGCTAATTAATATGTTGATCATTCATATTAAGTGCTTTCATATTATAACACTTTTGACATTTCCATACTCTGTGACCATTATTGCACCGTCATGTATGAAAATTATTTTAAAAATGAGTTTACTTATTTGGCCTTATAATGTTTTTAATTTACAGTCATCTACATGTGTGAATATATATATATATATATATATATATATATATTCATAAATATTAAATAATTAATTTTAAAATTATTAGCATTAATTATCAATTACCATTAATTAATATATATAAAAATATATATTAACCACAAACATTTGTTTTAATTAATATTAATTAAGCTAGTAATTAAGTTATGTAATGAATTTTATGGAAAAGTGAAAATCATATATTTCTAAATAATTTGGGTGTCTTCACTTTGAGTTGGTATTGCATCAGATCAACTTTAATACTCAATAGGATAAATTAGTCCTTTTGCATTTAAAGAAAAAAGTTAAAATAAAATTTCATCTTACAATGTACTTTTTATCTTGCATAATTACTGAAAGGTGTTTTTATTTGCCACCCACCTGAAATTAATAAAATCAATTACTTGCACTCTTTCAGTTTTTAAATACATGATTTTTTTTTCACCAATATTTTCAAATAACATAAGTTTTAAAGCCATTGGTGGACTCTAAAATTTAGATAATTATTTATTTATTATCACAATTATATATATAATTATTTATTATAGCTCTTGAATTATATGGCTTATTTATTTTAACTTTTATTTATAGTACAAACTCAACTATTAAAATAACTAAAAAATATACTCTCTTGGTTGAGTAATGTTCGGAATAAAATTTTTGTTTTACGCAATTAATGTATTAGAACAAATCTACCATAATTTTAATAAATGAGTTTTATTATTTCAGCTACATGCATATTTTTGGAAGCTCTATGAAGTCTATGATTTAGGGAGACTTAAGCTAGAGAATTCTACCACAATTATTAAATGTAACTTTGATTTTCTGAGTAACTCTTTCTAGTGATGGCAGGAGCTCTTTGGTAATTGAGGGTTAAATCAAAGACTCTTGATGTTTCTTGAGTTAAATAAATCATAAATGAATGATATTCATGAAATTTTATTTTTTGGACTCATTTTACCGTTTATCTCTACGTAGGATGTTTTGAGTGACTAATTTTTTTTTAATACTCGGTATCATTCTAAATCTCTTTGCTTGTTATTTTTTTTAATATATTTTGGATGATAAACTTATGTTTTAAAAAGAAATAAAAGTGGAAGGGATATTTTATTAAAAAAACACTTACAATGTATGCAATTAATTTTTTAATAATAGCCCTCAAAACTTAAAAACATGTAGAGGCTATAAGGACTATTACAAATTAAAAAATGAAATAATTTTATATTTAACAATCCAAAATCAACAGTTAACAATTTTGTCATTTTTTTCACTTACATATGCCCCAACAAAAAAAAAAATGTTTATATATTTTTATATATAAAAAAAATTCCTATATATCCCTACATATCATTTTGTTCTACTTAGTACTTATGACATACTTAAACTCAACTAAAAACTTTCATTAAATAAAAAAACTAAACTATTCCTTAATTCTTCTTTTCATTCATAACCAAAAAAATAAAAAAAAAAAAGTTTATATTAAGGTAAAATTCATATACTACTTTTCAACCATACATATACATAACCAAACAAAAACATTTTTTTTTAGAACAAATATTTAACTAAACACAACCAACATTCTCAATTATTTCTATTTCACCAAAATTTTTCTCCACAAATAATTAAAAAAATAAAATTAAATACCAACAAAATTTATAGTCTATTATCACCAAATCTTCTGCATAGAGCATTCATGTATTATCAAATATGTGTGTTTAATTAATAGCACAACTATATACATAAATAACAAAAAAGAAGCATTTTTTTTAAAAATATTTAACTAAACACAACCAACTTTCTCAATCATTTCTATTTTACCAAAATTCCTCTCTGCATAATTAAAAATAAAATAAAATTTAACATCAATAAAATTCATAATCTATTAACACCGAATCTCTTACATAGACTGTTTATGTGTGATAAAAAACATGAGTTTGACATCACATATGTGTTCCGACAAAAACTTCATGCATAAGTCCATCACAATTGTCTAGTTCATTTCTTTCCCAATAATAAAAAAATAAAAAAATAAAAAAAATAAAAAAATTTATACAATAAATAAAATAAATAAATAAATAAAAATAAAATAATCTTTAAAAACCTACCATCCATCCTGTCTCTCCTACATGCAACAACTATAACTCCCCTCCAACACTCTCCCTCATTTTACTCAATCTCTCTCTCTCTCTCATCCATGTCCTTCTTCTTCTTCCTCTCATCTTCTTCTCCTTCCCTCTCCTTTTTCCTAAACCCTAATCTCCCCTTCACATCCTTACCTGCATTTCCTCCTCCACCTCCACCTCCACCTTATCAATGGCGCCTCCTTCTTCCCACGACCTTCTCAAGCTCCGCATCAACCAATGCTTCATCAAGCTCTCCGACCGCGACACCGAATCCATGGCCGCCACCGAGCTTGACTCCCTCGCCATATCCCTCTCCTCCTCCTCCCTCCCCTCCTTCCTCTCCGCCCTCTCCGACACCCGCCCCTCCGACAAGCCCCCCACTCCGTCGTCATTCCCTCCGCCTCCTTTCCCTCTCTCGCCCGCTCCCACCCTCCCTCCCTCCTCCTCCCTCACCTCCCCCGCATGCTCTCCGCCGCCCTCCGCCGTCTCCGTGACACCGACTCCTCCGTCCGCGCCGCCTGCGTCGACGCCTTCCGCTCCCTCGCCGCCCTTTCACTCCCTTCCACTGGCTCCCTCCCCTCTCTCCTCCTCCATTCCCTCTCCGACGCTCTTCTCCACGAACAGGACCATTGCGCCCAGATCTCCGCCTCCCTCTCCCTTGCTGCCGCTGTTGACGTCGCTGCAGGATCTCCGTCCTCCGCTGGATCCGATCTCGGCGACCAGCTCCAGCGCCTTGTCCCTCGCCTTGTGAAACTCGTCCGGAGCAACGCGTTCAAGGCCAAGCCTGCTCTGATCTCCCTCCTCGGCAGCATTGCCGGCGCTGGCGGCGCTTCTACTGGGACTTTGCTCGGGGTTCTCGTTCCTTGTCTTGTTGAGTTCTTGAGCAGTGAGGATTGGGCTGCTAGAAAGGCTGCTGCTGAAGCTCTGTCTCGTGTTGCACTCTCTGAGAGAGATCTCTTGGGTGGATTCAGATCTTCCTGCCTTTCTTCTTTTGAATCCCGGAAGTTTGATAAGGTTTCTTCTTCTTCTTCTTCTACTCTTTGGCTACTCTTCAGATCTGGATTGTGGTCCTGAGATTCTTGTTTGCAGGTGAAGATTGTTAGAGACTCCATGAATCAAATGGTGAAGGTTTGGAAGGATATTCCTGTTGCTGTTGTTGAAGATTGCAATGGTACCTCACCATTGCCAGATTCCAATTCCAAGCCTTCTCTTAGAGGTGATCTTTTGATCCAGAAAATACCCAGACTCTAGTAATCCCAAAATCTACTTTTTTTTTTTTTCTTTTAATTTTCTCTGATTTTATATGTTTTCAATATTGAATTGTGCACTGATAATCTTGCCAAATTAATCCTATGAATGTATTTGTCAATTATTAATAGATTGTATTATAAAAGACATCCTTTTGCAAAATCTTCACTACTTGTTTAGTAGGTAATGTTCTATTCATGGTTTAGAATCCACATTCATGGGAGTTGATTATGTTTTATGCTGGCTATGAACCTGCTGTGATCCTCATTTATTGATATTCTGATACTTTTAATTATCAGATAATGCAAGTGACAATGGTCGGATTACCGCTGGTTCTAGAACTCATGCTTCTGCAATGCCTGCTTCTACTGCTAGTGTGGGAAAGAAGAAATTGTCTATGAGTAGATCTCCTCCGCCTGATGCCACGCCTCCCTCGACCGTGAGAAGGACTACTCCTCCTACCACTGGATTGAAAACACGGCCTAAATTCACTCGTCAGAGGAATGGTTCTGATTTAGGAGTATCTCCTATGGATGTTAGATCTGGAATGGATTCAAGAAGGAGACTTTTTATGAAGGCAGATGATGGAAAGTTGGACAATGTGGTTAGTTTCAAGTCTTCATGTGAATCAACTGTGCAGGAGACTGCAAGCTTGGAGCAAACTGGGGAAATTGCTTCTGCTAATACTGAGATTTATGGAAGTCAGAAGGATAACAATTTCTCTTTGATTCGCATGCAATTAGTTCAGATCGAGAACCAACAGTCCAATCTGTTGGAAATTCTCCAGGTATGTTCTCTTTACTTTGTGTAGGATAATTTTTTCTATGTATCTTTTAAGTATTCTCATAATATTCCTGCCTTTGAAACGCTCAGTCTTGTGGTGAAGTATGCGATCTATCTAGTTAGGTTCTTTCCTACTTAATTATGATTTTCGGTCCGCTATTGAATGATGCATATTCAATATGAAGCATAACAAATAACAACCTACACATGCTGTCTTACATTGTCTCTGTCTTTAAGTATTCTTTACTTATTTGTTATCTTAAACCTATCGATTTCCACATAATGCCTTTTTAAATGTTTGTTAGATTAACACTATATACTGAAAAATCCCCATCATACTTGCCCATAGAGAAGAAGTATTCATGAAATTAAGCTAAACAATTTCCTAAAACTCCAATTTTCCAACATAGATTGCTATCTCCTACTCAGAATTACATATTAAGTCCAGTTATGCTAAGTTCGTTCTTCTCTAAATCATGATTCTGCTCAGTTACCTACCTAATTTACTAGCAAATGGCTTGGTTTGCCTTAAAAAACCAACATTGCTCTACGACATTATAATCTAAATTTTTTACTTCTCTTTTTTCCTAAATATGCAGAAGTTCATTGGGAGCTCGCAGATTGGCATTCATTCTCTGGAAACAAGAGTGCATGGTCTAGAGTTAGCTCTCGAAAAGATATCCCATGACTTAGCAGTATCTTCCGGGAGGTTTCCAAGCAATGACTCATCAGCTAAAACATGCTGCAGTTTACCCGGAGCTGAATTTCTTAGCTCAAAATTTTGGAGAAGAACAGAAGGCCGATCTTCTAAACTATTAATGGCAAGCAACACAAAATTGATCAATGCACACCATCTTGCCGAGAATAAAAACCCGGAGTCTTGTAATTGGGACAAGCCAAAGTTAGGACTTCAAGCCAATTTTGTTGTAAATCCATTAGCAGAGGCAAATCCTTACACAAGAGGAAGTTCATTCAATACTTCAGATAAAATTCAAGGTGAAGGAATCAAGTTTACACAAATCGGAAGCAGGCGAGAATAACTGATTTCGTACTATATATGTCTATCTACCTGCCATTTGTCGATGCAGGCCATATTTCGATTGCACGGTTGCAGCATTCTGTGTATTATACGAGCACGCCGGCTATGTCGTATTCTGCTTTAAGAAGGTTAGCTTATGAAATCTCTGTACATGTGTCCTTATTTTTCTTCGGTAATGCACGTTAATATTATGTTGAGTTGTGCCCCATGATTCTATGAATAAAACATCCTTACTTTTGGTATAATTTTGCCGATTTCGGGTATTTGATTGTTTTTTTTTTCATGATAAATGATGCTGATGTTTGTGTTATGTAGCATGAGTTTCTTGTGAAAAACAGGAAAGAAAAGGGTTCTTGGTTGAGTATTATTCTGCTTTCGCTTTATTCTCAAAATTTTAAATCAACAAAATGGAATAAATGTTGGGAGTTTTTGCTTTGTAAAATATTAAATCAATTAATTCATCTTGAAATATTAAGAATTATTGAAAATAATTGATCTAAATCAGTCCAAACATCTAGAGATTTTATTTATTTGAGAAATAAAAATTAATAATTAACTATCAATAAATATTATTTTAGGTATGAAAATTATGTTAATATTCAAATAGTCCATTTCAATTAACTATAAGGTAAACTAAGGGATTTTTTATTATTTATTTATTTATTTATTATTATTATTATTATTATTATTATTATTTTTGGTTACGAAGGCCTACAACACAGTCAGAGACCCTTGGCACCATTACATCCAAAACATTTTGAATTAAATCAAGCTTTTTACAGTGGTGCTAGATAAACCAAAAACCCTTTGACATCACCAAATGATTAGTAATTTTATTATATTTTTGAATATTTATTTTGAATTAATTAATATAAATTAAATCAATATTACTAACCAGATGATATCAGTATCTAACTTGTTGGAAGGCTGTTGAGCTGCTTTCAATCATCTCTTTTGCAAGATTAAGAGAGGAATCATTTAAAATCTTTGACTGGAAGAATAATTTGGTGAACTACCATTGAATAACTCTAATTATGTGATGCCAAAACTAATAAGATTTAATCATATGAACTATTTTGGCAGTTGGTAGGGGAAGGTGATCCCCTTCTCAACACATTTTTTAGTTAGCACATGAATTAAAAATTATATATATATAGAAATATAGACAAACTACTAAATTAAGTGAGAAATGAAATATCAACTGCTCTAAAGATGGTAAAAAAATTATTTTTTTGGGAAAAATTCATGCTTTACCCTCGATAATTTCAAAAACTTCCCAAACAAAACTTGTGAGTTTTCGATACCCTCGACAACCCTTCCTTTATTTGTTTCACTCTTTTTACCCCCTGCGACTATGAAATTCCATCATCGCTCTTAAACCTTTTTGCATACATTTTTTTCATTCTTTTTCAGATTCCTTTTCAGATGTACTCATTTCTTAAACAGAGACTCATTTTTTTAAACAGTAGAACTCATTTCTTAAACAGTAGAGTTCATTTCTTAAACGTAAAACCCTCATTTCTTAAACATGTAAACACTCATTTTTTTAAACATAAAACTCATTTTTTTAAACAAAAACATTAATATTTAAAACGTAAAAACAAATATTTACATGATAAATTAATCCCCGGATATAAAACCAATTAATCTTGGCCACTGTACATATTTAAATAGAAACAACGATATTTAAGCACTTTTTTTAAACGTAAACGCAATATATTAAACGTAAACATCGATAGTTAAACAAAAGACAAACAAGCATATAAACAGAGAACTCATTTCTTAAACAGTAGAGCTTATTTTTTTAAACAAAGACCTCATTTTTTTAAACAGAAACCCTCATCGAGTAGGGACATCGAGTATCTCATCGTCACGATCTCGCGCGAACGCTGAGTGCCGAGCTCCGGATCCCGGGCGAGCGATCTCGAGCGTGGCATGCTCGTGGGGGTCTTAAAGGAGAAATCTTTATCGGCGCTGGCGATCCGACTGGCGACGCCTCTGCGGCCGGAGTGGTGAGGTCTTCGTGGCGACGCTCGGATAAGACGGGTCGAACTTGAACTGAACCATTCTCGATCGCGGAGACCGCAACATGGATAGCAATAAGGGTTAGGGTTAGGATCATTCCCGGGTTTCGATCCATGGGCGCCTAAGTCGCGACGGAACGGAGGGAGGAAGCGTGCCGACGAGGGTTCGATCTCGCCCGCTCGCCTTCATCTTCATCGCCTTCCCCGCTCGTCGACCCTCATCTCTTTTCATCTTCTTCGCCGCCGACCTCGGGAAGACCGCATGCTCCCTCGCCGTCGAGCGAAGGCATCGAAAAGGTTGCACTCGTACATATTTAAATAGAAACAACGATATTTAAGCACTTTTTTTAAACGTAAACGCAATATATTAAAATGTAAAACATCGATAGTTAAACAAAGACAAACAAGCATATAAACAGAGAACTCATTTCTTAAACAGAGAACTCATTTCTTAAACGAGAGCTTTATTTTTTTAAACAGAGACCCTCATCGAGTAGGGACATCGAGTATCTCATCGTCACCGATCTCGCGCGAACGCTGAGTGCCGAGCTCCGGATCCGGGCGAGCGATCTCGGCGTGGCCTCGCCCTACGTGGGTCTTAAAGGAGAAATCTTTATCGGCGCTGGCGATCCGGCATGGCGACGCTCCCTACGGGCTCGGAGTGGTGAGGTCTTCGTGGCGACGCCTGATAAGACGAGTCGAACTCGAACTGAACCATTCTCGATCACGGAGACCGCAACATGGATAGCAATAGGGTTAGGGTTAGGATCATTCCGGGTTCGATCCATGGGCGCCTAAGTTGCGCGACGTGAACGGAGGGAGGAAGCGGCGCCGACGAGGGTTCGATCTCGCCGCCTCGCCTTCGCCTTCATCGCCTTCCCCGCCGTCGACCTCATCTCTTTTCATCTTCTTCGCCGCCGACCCTGGGAAGACCGCGACGCTCCTCGTCGTCGAGCTGAAGGCATCGAAAAGGTCAGACCTTTTTCTCTCGAACATGAAATCCCATTTTTTTCATGCAACGCGATCGTGATTGTGAGCCGCATGCTTTGTCTCACCGCCCACATCTAATCGCAATAAAAGAGATTTTTGGGGTGATAAATACACCACAAAAAAACTCATTTCTTAAAATGTAGACTCTCATTTTTTTAAACAAAAACCCTCATTTCTTAAAATGTAAAAACTCATTTCTTAAACGAGACCTCATTTTTTTAAATGTAAACCTCTTTTTCTTAAAATGTAAAAACTCATTTCTTAAACGTAAAAAACTCAATTTTTTTAAACAAAAAAACTCATTTTTTTAAATAGAAAAACTCATTTTTTTAAACAGAAACTCATTTTTTTAAAATGTAACCTCATACCTCATATTTTAAATAAGTCTTCATTTTTCAAATAAACTCATCAGACTCCAAGGGCATTATAGTCAAACCCTCGTCACACTTGCCATAACTTCCCACGCAAGGGACAATTTCAGTCCAAAAAAATTCCAAATTAACTCTATCAATCACTATTAGATGTTTGGGGGTTTAAAAAAATCATCAGATTCAAAAGTGAAGTGGGTTTTGAGAGTGCAAAAACTAATCTGTGTTTAGCAATATTGCAAACTTCATGACGTGTTTTTTGGCAATTTCCACTTTTTTTTTTTCAAAAAATTTAATATGATAAAATTAGTTTGATGTATTTAATTTTTTTTTAATAATGAGGATGTTGTTAGTAATAATAATTTTTTGGATAATTTCGAAATAAACATGGAGCTAAAGATGCTTTCTCAAATATAGCCATAACTCATTAATCATTACTATAAATAAATTTTATGATTCAAACAAGAGTGTTCTTGCCTAAAATTTAAACAATAAAAAGCACTTTGTGGTTTGAAAATATAATAAAACATCAGTGCTAAATTTCAAAACATAAAATTGGTTTTTTATAATCACAATTTTTAGAGTTATTAACAAAATTGAAGGGCATTTAATATTTCAAAAAAAAAAAAAATCTAATATATATATAATATAATTTAAATATAATGCGGCTATAAATATTTAAATATTATTATTAAAAAATTATGGAATTTGCATATAAAAGCTCATGCAATAGGAGAGTTAATATTTCATTTTCCTTTCTAGAAATTTAAAATTAGATTCTTAATTTTCTAGAAAGAAAAGAGAGAGAGAGAGAGAAGCTTCACAAAGATATGCAAAACATGATATTTGTGAATATCCATGATTTGTAGCACATCCACAAAATAAACATTTTATGAAATATTTCATTATTTATGCATATTTGTAGCAAATTCCAACTTGTGTAGACATATAAATACATATGGTTCAACACCTATTAATCAATAATGTGATTTTAAGCATACTAAGTACATGTATATTCACATACATACTGTGTCAAATATAATATTTTCATATAACATAATTAAAGAGTGCATTTCCTATAAAACCTCTTCTCAATTTTTCTGATTTCTGTTTCTGTTTCATAAAAAACTTATCATCCAGTAAAATAAATCATACTTACAAAGAATGACGAAAAAGGTTTATTTCAATAAATAAAATAAGAGGAAAAAGAAAAAACCTAGATATGGGAAAATCAAAACCAGGCAAATAAGAAGTAAAACAGAAACCAGAGTAATTATCAGCTGTTTGAAACAATAATGGCAGTTCAATTTCAATTCAGACATCATATCTGCAATACAAAGCAGAAAATGAGGTAATTTCAGCATTGTTCAGAAACCTTCTGTGGCCGAAATTCCTAAATCTTAATCGAGATTGGCTGTTTAGATGACCATAAAGCTTTCTAAACATGTACAACATGAACTTGTAAAAGAATATTCAAATCACCGAAGAACAATGCTCGTACTTCTGGTTCGATCTATTCAAGCATAATTTGGCTTTTGTAAATCACATGTGAACCTACACCACCTGATATTTTTACATAATTATATGATTCACTGGTATCAGATGGGCGCAACTGATCGTATCGAATACGGGAAGAAGTAACTTGTAACATTACCTTTTCATCGATGAGTTTTGAAGCCCCTTTTTTGCATACTAGCTCTCAGAAATTTCACTTGTACGGTTTATCTGCAGTGCTGCTCTAACAACATTTCCTCTGGTAATAATCCCAACCTTGAAAGTAGAAGAGAAGATATTGTTGATTTGAATAGAAAATTGAAATGCTGGGAGAGTGACAGTCTTACCAATTTGCCTTCACTATCAACCACGGGTAGTCTTCGATATTTTGTCTTGAGTAATAATCTACAAGATTAAGAAGAGCTCATTTCAACAGTTTCTTTGAGAAACTCATTCAGATGATTATAATTTATCAAAATTAATTAGTTCGCAATGAACCTTGCTGCATCTTCGAGATTAGTTGTTTCACGGACAACAAGAGGGTTAGTTGTCATCACATCACCGATAACTTTACCATAGGTTTTGCTTAGAAGCTTCTGGATCTCATTGAATGTCTGCAGCATGAGGATTGAACATAGTGAGAACAAGCACCACATAAGTATTGGAGTATATAGTGGTATTCGCTCTAATCAAGCTAATGGAAAGCCTACGATGGGAATCTAATATAGCAAAGCTCAGGAGCAGGGGCAATCAACCAAAAAACAAAGAAAAGAAGCTATTTCAGCACCATTTAGTACTAAATCCTTTATGGAATAAATGGCTGTGTTTTCTGTTGATTGGATAAACATGGAACGGTCAAATTCAAACTTAAATTGGAGCATTTGGAATTTAGACAATATTAACTGGATAAACTAAAGATAAACATGTCAGCATTCCTAAGCTCCTTTTATTAACATGAACAAGAAAAAGACGAAGCCTAGAACAAATCAAGAAGGAATATGCATCTTTTGCCTGGTTTCATGTGCCCTTTTGTTGAAAAGAGCCTGCTTTCTCTTCCTACTTGTTGAACATGGTTTACAGGTCTACAAGAGGACTCACTGCAAGAACCCACAACAGGAGAGCATGGGTTGTCATTATATCCATCGATTCCCATACTACTTCAATAGTTCACTGTTATTTGACTGATAGTTCAAAGAGAGAATAATTGCACTGTTCTAGATAAAAGTGAGATATAAAGATGAAGAACAAGAAATGGCATACTATAAAGAAAAAGGATTGAACCATTATTTAATTTAAACAGTGACAGGATAGTTTTTCTTCAAAAGAAAGAAGAGTGTAGACTTTACATACTTTCCATGAGCTATATCAACCTCTGAAAATCAAGCTGTATCAATTTGCCCACTACCTAATCACAGAGATATTAGTTTATAACTTTATAATTTTCGGTTAGAATTGATGTATGTGTAATTACTTTATAACGGTTTCGATCCAGTCAGAAAGTGCACATGATCCAATATACACATATCAGAAAACAGCCACTCAATTTTATCATATAAACTTTCTACACATTTATAGTTATAATTCAAATTTTTCTAATAAGTGGCAGATGCTCCAAATTTGTTGAATGTCAGTAAAATGTTAGATCAAAATCAATAATTTAAATGATTATATCTAATTAAAAAGTTTGCATCTAAACATCATTTGCGCCTATGAGGATCATGATACTATCAAAAATCAGAGGAAGCTGCTGCACGAAAGGGTATTTTTAATTGTAAGCAGTGTGTACCACTGTACCGAGATAATTACATAAGCATACAAACCATTAGCATTTGGGCAAATAATATGGCTGGAGATAATATCATAAAGAAAGAATCATAACAATGTTCTAGAATCATTTGACATGTATCAGTAATAGGTGCATTAAACAAGAGAAGTTACAAGAATTACAAATAGTCTCCGAAAGGCTGCCTTGTGGATGGGTTAGAGCATGCCAATTTTAAAAATCAGTGAAGAAAACAAAATACATATTGCCATCATATCAATAATAAAGTCTACTTGATAGGCTAGTTTATTACCTTAACGGTCAAATGGAAAGAGGAAATATGCATGTGAATGCCTAAAATATGATCAGTGTTAACAAGATTACATGGTAAATCAAAAACAGCACAAACCTGAGATGGAGTCAATGCCAACAAATCATAATCTGAAACAACGCCAGCCTGCAGTGAATAAGAACCAATCACCACTTACAGTTTGAACAATGCAAAAGTGTCATCTACGCATGTTAGAAGGAACAAAATGAATTTAAATAATCAAAAGGACAAAGCAACTCTCATTTCCAAAAGCAAGATTAAGCTACAGATGCTCATGCTATCACATTACTTGATTATCAGACCAAAAAGACTTTTTTAATCACAAAAGGAAAAGTCCTACATAGGAAAGCAGCTATACATATATTTTCAGTTATTCTAAGGTTCAATTTGATAAACTTACACAGAAGCTGAAGAGTTCTCTTTATTTTATTCATAAGATTGCTATGATAGACAATTTAATAGTTGATTTCCATCAAAATACATAATCAAGCTTTAGTATTATACTTCAGCTCATATCTTTCTCTTGCTGCAATAATAGTATATATGGTCCTTTCAAATCCTGAACAACAAAA